>NC_141765.1:40391558-40641558 GCF_982258835.1 Parasteatoda tepidariorum
TTTGAGTTTTCTTCCGCTGGAATTATTCAATACTGCTTTTCGTCTACCAACCTTGATTTCTGGGAATGCTTCCTTATTTTGAAAAATTCTAATAATTAATTTAATGATCCTTCTAGCATTCCATCCTTTTGGCATTGTTTGGAAATCCATTATAATTTAATTTCTAATCCCTGTATTTCTAACCCTCCAAATCCCCACACACATGTTACTTATCTTCCTTCATTCTTTACCTTGTTCACTCTTGTTCGTCCGTCCCTACTGGTTAAACCACTTCGTGCGTGTTTGTCCCGTTTCTTTTCTACTGCTATTTGGTATTTAGACACTGAGGAAGGTTCTTGTTTATAGAAACGAAATAATATGTCCATTTTACTTTTATCTGTTCTTTATTCAAATTGTTTTAATTTATTCTAGGTATCCCCTGTTTTTTAGTTTACCCTACCCTCTTTTTGAAAAAACTTCTAAGTTTTTATTTTATTTATTTAAACGTTTCTTAAATATCTCCTACTCAGACTTATATGGGAAAAAAGTACATTTTGAGTAAAAATCACAATCTCTAAATAGCATTGTTGTCACCTTTTGTACTTTTTTTTTATGTTAGAAAAAATTGCAAGTGGTCCGCATAATATTTTTTCTTCATGTAGAGGTACTTTTATTAAAAGGTTAGTCAGCTCTAGTTTAATTGCATAGAAATACCTTTTCAGATGTAAAACTGTTTTACAATAATTGGAAGAAAACATAAGAAAGCAATTAAGAATTTTCCATAGAAGGGCAAACAGTTCATTTCCTGAACTATTTCAATTTTTTTTATATCGAAGAAAATTGTGCGCTATATTTAAAGTTTGTATTTTATTGTAAATCCTTCTTTAATTAAAACATTTCAAATATGCTCATTCAGTTAAGATTAAATTCCACCAAACAAAAAACCTTTATAGCAAAGAATAAGCTTGATTTTAATTCTAAAAATAGGAAATAATTTTATTTCATAAACGCGATGAAAATAAAAGAAGGTAGTAAATAAGAAATGAGCCCTAAAATATTGCCCACATAATATATTTAAAAACAATTTCATCATCATTTCTCAATTTAGTTATCATTGGCATGTGCATTATTAAACGTCGTTTCAAATTTAAATAGACGGGAAATTACTGTTGAGAAAAATAAACAATGTATCATCAATAAATGCTACTTGTCATCTAATGATCAATTCTTCTTTTTCGACTTAACAGTTGTAAACAACAAAAACATAAAGTAGATTCAAATCTATAAAGTAGTAAAACGGAATAAGTCACAATCTGAAAAGAATAAACGTAATTCACGTCTGTAAGAAAATCTAGTTCTATCGTTTATGAGTTGAAAATATTGACTCAAGCTAAGTTCTTAAAAAACAGATGGTAGGATTCCACGGTTTGAAAAGTATTTTATAGGGTTATGGGGAAATATCTATTTTAATAATCGAGTTTTTCCCCTTTGTACCTCTTGAACCAGCTTTTATTATCGATTAAGATGTCTACGTGTTGTGATGAAATTTGAGTTATAATAATGAGAAAACTGAGTAATTGAGTTCAGTTGAAAAATAATCGATTATTTTCACCAGAAATATTTATTATATAGATATGTGCAGAAAATATTTAAAATGGCTTTGATTTGAAAAAGAAATTAAACTGAAATTATATTATGAGCATTTCTCTGTTAAATGTAACAACGCACAAGAAAGAAAAAATTATGCTTGATTTTCATCGTCAAGGAAAGTCATCGTCATATGTAGATTTGCGGCTTTCAAATAACCATACGTAAGACATAGTTGAGGATAGATTATGTTTGAAGAGAAGATTAAAAGGTGGCAATGGCTTTTATGGAAACTATATCAGCTATGGTAATTGCAGATATTTTAATCATCCAAGAAAGAAAATAGAAAATCATATTATTCAAAAGCTTAATAACAAGTTTCAAAGTATTTATGTTTTATCTTTATAGCAAAATTATTGCTACTTCAGTGAAATACCAGCATTTTAGACATTAGCTGAGAACTTAAAAATGTTACTAATAAATGGAAGAAAATCCTATTATGGAATGATTGGATTAAATTCAGTAAACCCTTCAAGCGTTGAGCTTTGGATAGTTTGTTACTTGAATTATATTTATTAATTGGGAAAACACTTTTGCGAAAGATTGGGTTATATTGTGTAAATTCTCTTAGTGTTGAGTCCCTGGGCGAAATTGTACTGAAATTTCCTTATTATTCACCAATTTTTCATTGAGTATAATGTGGAAGACAAATTTTTCATGCGGAGCAGTTTGTAGTTTAAAATTGGAAAAAAAGTCAGTAGTACTTAGAATTTAGTGCAAGAGCCAAAAGCGGCTATAATCAAACAAGTTAGTACAATGTAATGAAATCAAATTATGTTATTTACTAAATCTGACGTAATAAATAAAATTAAACGAAGAAACAAAGCATCTTTTAATTCGTATTTGCCAAAAGAAAAGAGCCATCAAAAAACTTACTTTCTTCAGTAACACAAAATTACAAATTGTACAAAACCTTCAGATTTTCAGAAAAAAAATATTTTAAGAAATGATAATAGTCAAGTTATAATTTAACTTATGGTATGATGTGATGCTTTTTTTTCATAATTATTTCTTTTAAAATGTATATTAAAAACCAAACCGCGGTCATGAGCTTAAAACATCTAAATTCTTCAAACAAAAAAAATCGCTCCTTTCAGTTTCGTTTGTTTTTAGAGGTTGATATTCTTAAACGTAACTTCAAAATAGAGTTTGTTCAAAATATATTTAATGCTTAATTTTGCTCAAACTTAAATTTTATGAAAGATAATCATTTTAGAGCAACATTCATTTTAGAATTAATGATTGTTTTTAATTACTGTACGCCGAATTTAGAATTTATTAAAATTGCATGCGATACTTTCGTCAACTAGGAAAAAAATGAGTTTTTGATCAGTTTTTTTTTCTTGCTGAATCGAACTCGACCAGGCACGAGAATATAAGACTTGTAGTTTTGAAGGTTTAAGGGTTTATGTACAAAAAGCACAATGTTGTATGTATTTACGCCTAAGACATTGCTTTCCAGACAAGAGCAGTATTGTTATTTATGTATTCATTCACTAAAATGAATGAAACCAAAGACGCTTCAATAGGATTATTAGAAGCTAAAATAGTTTTTATGTAAAAAAATTATTACTTCCTAGTTGTACTTTTTTGCGCGTCTGACATTGCTATATCTAGCAGCAATATCAATCAATAAAATATTGTCTTCAATGAAAATTTTTACGCTAAATTGAATGAGTCTGAGAAGATAGTTCTAATAGCTTAAAAATTATGTGGGATTTATGTATAAAAAGTACAATTTCCGACTTGTATCTCCTATTGCTATCTACACAGGTCAAGTATTGTTTCTTACATAGTTTTTACTCTGAATCTAATGAAACAAAACTAAAGCCAATGTAGTTCAGAATAATATAGTCTTACAGTTCAGAATTATAAGGTTTGTTTGTAAAAAGAATACTATTTTTGAATTGTGCATTTTTTAGTAAAACTCTTAACGCATCTAAACTGAATATCTTTCCGATATAGATTATATATAATTCAGATACTTAATTCTTAAGTTAAAATACTTTACTTAGCAATGTAAAATTCGCAAATAGGTTGAACTAAAAATAATATTTTAGCAAACATAAAAATATTTTTATCTTTTAAAAATGCTTGTCAGTTTGACTCGAATTTAGTTTCCTTCGATTCATTCAAAAAAATAATTCGGATACAATTCCTCACTTGCCTAGATAGCTTAGTGAAGTGCATAAAAAATTGCATTTTTTGTATATAATAGCATTATAGCTTAAGTTATTAATTCCTATATAACCTATATCAGAAATAATACATCATTTGTCTAAATATCAGTTATTTAAGTTTTCTTCTCATTTTGATTTTGTTCCCTTCACTTTTCCGATGAAACCTGCCACTGAATTTTGTGAGATTTTTAAATGAGCCATATTAGACTAAGATGCCAAAGTAAACAAATCCCATTTTATCCTGGCTTTCAACTTTGAATGTCTGAGTTTGGCTTTTTGTTCTCTTTATTTGAATGTATTAAGAAGAATATGCAATAATTAACAAGAAAATGGAAAAAAAAGAGTATGCTTAAAGAGTAAGCTGAATCCTTAGGAGTATGCAATTTGCGTTTTTTTAAACATTTTAATATCCTATACTATTACATTTGACCCAATGTTATAGTAGCGATGTGGGAATCAATGGCAATGAAAAGGCAGACCAACTAGCCAAGAAAGGGACACTCGAACCACAATGTAATAAACCGATTCCACCAGACTCCCTTAAAAAACAATTTTCCGAGAAACTTATGACCGTCCTAAAGCTCAACCAAGCAGTAAAATCCACTGGAAAACCCTGGGCTAACATCCAAAACAGTTGGAAGAAATTTTGTCACAGTCCTCGTAAGAAGGCCGTGGCAAACTTCAGACTCTCAACAGGCCATGAGTGCAAGGCAGAGCACCTCAACAGAATAGGTATCCTTCCATCTAGCGAATGCCAAATCTGCAATTCGGGAACCATGAACTCAGACCACTTGCTTGTATGCCCTTTACTGGACAAACAATCCCAAGAGCGGGGTGATCTGCGTAAACTTTACTGGGATGCCAGAGATCACATGAACTCTCTGTAAAGACTACTTCTCATTCTTCACTGTATATATATGTATTTTTTTTCTTACTTTAATTTTTTCTATGTGTTCTTTTTGTATTAATAGGTGTTTGTCATGTGTTTTCTTTGTTTGTTATTGTAATTTTGTTCCTTTTTACTCCTTGTTTATGTCCACTTAAAGTTGAACATTGTAGAGAGCCATATGTAACAACAACATTTGGCCCAATACCTTCATTTATATTGAAGTTTAAATCATTTTATGCTTATGATAATCAAATGAATAACCTCCAGAGGATTTTTTGTTGTTTGGCGTTTCTGGAGCACGCTAATGGTTAAGGCATCGAAAACACCACAGCTGGGGATTGTGAGTTCGATTCTGTCAGTCGACAAAACCAGAAACAACGGACGTGTATATGCACGTTAAATCTGTCATGACCTAAGGTTCTCTGGTTGATTGTGGTGTTGAAGTTTGGAGAAGGGGTACAAGCTCAGGTGCTGTCCACGTCGTCCACGTGTATTGGTCTTCCAACAATGGCCGTTAAGAGATATAGCCCTGAAACAGAGCTACAATCTTATTCATGGTTAGGCGGTGCGAGCTGCTTGTTGTTAGTTGCTTAAACAAGTTCAAATTTTAGACATTTTTTTTGTAGGAATATTATGAAAACTACAGGATAAATATTTTATTTTAAGAAAAAACTGCCAATATTTAAATTTGTGAAACAAGAAAAAATTTACGGCATTTTCAAGTTTAAATGTATTTTATGGAATGTCTGTGATACTAGTATTAAAAAAAAAGCTTAATTAGCCTTACTCCTTTTACGAAAGTTTATGTCATGGGAAATATAAGATCTTTAGTACATACCAAAACATTTTGCCTTCCATTTTTCAAGAAACAATTTTATTAATATACCTCAGAACGAGAACTGTGAATTGGATATACCAATTGAAAAGGAAGAGCAGAAGTAAAATAAGGGACTTTAATTATCAATGTTGTCAATTAATTATCAATGAACAGAGAAGAAGGAAGATGAAAAGAAGAAAAAGGAAAAACATGCACAAGTGAAAACAAAAATGAGCGAAAGATAAAAGATACTTAAGTATTATTGGAAAAAAATGGTGGAAGAGAAGAAAAAATCAAAGATAAATAAGTACAAGTAAAAATGAAAAAGCAAAAATTAAGAAATAATTAAATATGAATAAAAAGAAAATATGGAAGAAAATATAAATGATACATCAGCTCCATTCATATTTTCTTCCGTATTTTCTTTTCGAAGAAAGGAAAAATCAAAAATGAATATCCCCACTATGTCCCTTAATACACTTTTCTATTGAGTTTTCAATTGTTCACAAAATTTGAAATATTAGAAAGAAAGATTGCAGAATTTGTGTTGATGTAACGTTTACATGAATTGCAACAAGCGTAAAAAGAGGCTCACGTTATTTTGCCTTCTACCGTAATATTTTTTAATAAGACATAGTAATTATAGTATTATTTTTTCATAAAACATAGTAATTATACTAATATATTTTTCATGATAGTTATAATTTTTATAAAATATTTTTACTTTTATTAATGTTTCTTCGACGTAACAATTTTTGCGAAACAAAAATCTTAAGAAAATAACAATTTGTTCAAAACTAATTTTAATAAATTATAAACAGATTTAAAGTAGCTCTGTACTTGCTTTTAATTTTCAGCAATTATTTTATGGTTTTAAACATCGTATAAATGAAACTGTGGTTCGACTTTATGGTTAAACTAATATTTTGTCGGTATATTATATTTCTTAAGGAATTATTGTTTTGGTAAATTCAGTTTCCAAACATTTTTGTACGAGTGGGCCTACTATGGGTTTTAAACATTTTTGGACCTAAATATTACTTCAATAAGTAAGAATTTTAAGTTTAAAAAAATTAAGCTTTTTCTTAATACTGAAATACGAGAATTGCGGTAGCTCAAGAGACAAAGCGCTCGCCGAGCCCAATGAAGTGACCCAGGTTCGAATCCCAGATTCAACTGGTGGTACGAATGCTAATCTCGGCTAGTACCAACCACAATGTTGACATAGTTACTTAATGGAGTTTGCTTTAAAAGTAGGCGTCTGCTTTTAAATAATAGTATTTTTCGGAGAAATAAACAATTTTATACTGAAACAGAAACTGACAGTTTTTTTCCGTAAATGTAAAGTTTTTTATTTGCAGATTAGGAACTGATTTGCTTAAATATTACTTATCTGTGAAATTGTCCGTTTTTATTTAAATTTAAATTTATTTACAATGCTTAAAATCGATACTTTTCACTGCAGTCGGTCAACAACTACGCCTATCTTTTATTTCATTTATTGAAAAAGACTACAAATTGTTTCCTGTTGCCTCATTAACGAGTTTTTATTAACATATTTAATATGACTGCCACGTGAAAATTCAATTGAAGTCATTTTACAAAAGACGGTTTCATGACTTATTATTCAAAAACTCTATTGCACAAAAGAATGCGTAATGAGTTTGACGGAATCCATGTAAGTTAAAAAAAATCTAAACAAAATGCCTTTGACTTGAGGAGAAAAATGTCATTTGTATTGAAAATTATAGCCGACACGTATAATCTATGCTCAGAAAAAAGTCATTTCGCCACAACAAAAGCAATATATTGATTGAAATGTCTACAAACAAGTAAAAAACGAGCTGTTTGAACTTCTAGTTCTCACTATTACTTTTTGAAAGACACGCGCACCTTATTGACTGTTCCTATTGGCTGTTATCATTTCAAGCAAAGAAACGCCCTAGGAAAGTTAGTTCTCACACATTTAGTGTATGGAAGCTTAGGAAGTTCGAATATGTTCTAAAAGAATTATTAGATATCAGAAGACAAAGGTTTGTAATTTTTTAAATTTTTTTAATGTTTTTTTTTAATTTTTGAAATACCCTTCAGAGTTAATAGAACTGTTGTTAATTGTTTATAAAACTTTATTGTGCTCATTTAATTTGAAAGCTCCAATTAGAAGACCACATAAACATATTTTGAAATAAAATAATAAATTTTAAAGTTAAAAAAATATTAACGAACGGAAAATATTTAAAACACAAAATTTTTAAAAACATTGCATAATTAAAAAATAAACAGTAACATTTTTACATTTAACACATTTACACTTACATATTTTAAAAATAAATATATGATAAACCTATTTATTATTTGAATTAAAAATACTGTTTTTTGCAAGAAAATTAAAATTTGGAAGTCACAAGTGTTTGTTTTTTATTTTATTTGCGATTATATTTAATTAATTAGTGAACTTGACGTCTTGTTATTTTATACTAAAAATCCTTAGTAGTATAGAAATGCGAAATATTTTTTCAAAAGTTAGAAAAAAATTACGTCATGAAGGGAAAAGTTTAACGATCCCAAATAAGAGTTATTGAAAGACATATAGCAGCTTCATAATAAAAACAAATAACATTGTCAATACCAAGACAAGTGATTAATCTATTAATAATGCATATATTTTTTCTCCTGCATATGTTTTTCTCGATTATCTTTTGATGACTGATTGATGCACCGGAAGGTACGATGTACAATAATTTTTTCTATTAACTATTTAAGCTTATAAACTTGTCTAACACTTTTCAAACTTAATAAAACATTTTTAAACAACAACAAATATTAAGGAAACTTACCTTACTAGATCATACACTGTAAAAAATTCTGAATCAAATTACGGTAAAAAGCACCGGCACTTAGGGTGCCGATACCTTTTACCGTAAAATCCATTTTTTCAGGAACAAGTTACGGAACAAAAAATCTTATATACCGTAATTTTTTACAATAATAACTACAGTAAAATCACTGAATCACTCCAACTAAATAAATAGTACTGTCAAAATTACGCATAATATTTTACAGTAAAAATAAATTTTATGGATGATGAACCTAAAGTGCGTACTTTACATCATAATTTGATCCGGAATTTTTAGCAGCATATCTTACTACGATATAGACATAATATTTTTCCAATAGAGTAACATTTTAAATAATGAAATAAATACGGAAAACGATACATTAAAACTAAATTTTGCATTATGTTGAGTAATTTGAAAATTCATTTTTTACCGTAAAATTTCAAACCGTAATTTTGACGGTAATATTTATTTAAATGCAGTTATTCAGTGATTTAACAGTAAAAATTATTGTAAAAATTACGGTATAACAAATTATTTGTTCTGTAAAAGTTTATGGTAAAATAGGATTCTTATGGTAGAAAGTACTTTCATCCCAAGTGCTGGTATTTTTTACTGGAATTTGATCCGGAATTTTTTACAGGGTACCAGACAAAAATTTTTGCTTAGGTTTCAGACGCATTTTCAGTTTCTGAAAAACTTTGTATGACCAAGTACCGTTTCAATAACCTTGAGTAATATATGAAAATTCCTGTGATATTTCAGTGACTTTTTGATATTTCACTATCGTAATTAAAATAACAGATGTTTAAAAAAAGAACGCATTTTTAAATTTATTTGACTAAAGTAAATTATTTATGACTTTTTTTAGTGATTTAAAATGCGAGGTTTGATGTATTAGATACCACTTTAAAATACTTTACAACCACATAAAAAAATCGTTGTAGATAAGTGTGAAAATTAGATTAAACTCTGATCAAAAATGAATTGCAATTTTTGTAATTTCTTTGCTGTATTTATAGCTAAACGTTTATCCCCTAAATGTCATCATAGCTAAATGTTAATCAAATTTTGACAAAATTTCTTCGTTAAATTTAGACATCATTATAATACTTGCTAATTTTAAAATCTGAAAGTAATGATTTATAGTTTAAAAAAATAAGATAAAAAAATTAAATTATAATAGTATGTTGCGGCAATTCTGAAAATCTTAATTTTTTATTAGATTGGGAGCATAATTACGAGAAAGAAGAAGCTAATGTAACCCATTTTTTTTAATTTAAAAAAAATATTACTAATTATTTTTTTGAACATTTCTAGAATATTTTTAAATAAAATTTAACGTTTTTCTTCATTTAGAATGATAAGAAAGCTATTTGTATGTATACTCCTTTTAATAATAGTCCACATTAGCCCCAAATCAAGCGGTGTGAGCAATTCATGAAACCAATTACTTAATCCACTAATACTTATTAAAAAAGAAATTAAAATAAAAATAGAACTATTTTTAATCTAAAAATACTGTCTGGAGTAAATAATCTTAACCAGATCTATTTTAACTAATGTTTAAGCTTAATATACACATGAATACCCAATTCACTGGTTTAACGGATGACTTTTCTTTGCTATATAAAGTGGTAGCGAATTTCATTACAATGTTTTACATTTAATGAAATTAATTTACAATTATTTTAACAAACATGATTTGTAATCAAGTTAAACAATAACATCAATATATATGATCTGATTATAGTATTGTTCAAATTTTTAATCACAGGCAAAATTAAACAAGCTTTGATTACCTCAGTTGTTGTTTCACAACTACTTTAAATTTTATAAAAATCTGCGACTCTTCGGGTTTATAAATATTAATTTATATTTAATAACTAAACTATATACCAATTGTGCAAAAAAGAAATTTTTTCAATGACAAGTTACTCAAATAGAAGTGTACTATATTTATTTAGCAGAAAAATTTTATTTAGTTTTTATTTGATAAAGTAGCTTCGCGAACCGATATGAAATAACAGTTGAGAAGCATTAGCAGAGTTTTTGAAGTCTCCAATTTGCTACTTATGTAAAATAAATTTAAGAAATTCCTTGTGTAATCAATATTTTAAATTTTAAAAAAGTTCTGAAAACACATTAAAGCATTTGTTTTTCATAGATTAGCTCTTATGCAAGAAATAATTGAAAATAATATAACTACTGTAGTCCTAACTGGAAACAAATGAAATATTTTACAAATATAATCTAATTTATTAAATAAGCATCCTAACAAGTAATTTGTTGATAATTAATTCACATTTTTATCCCATATACTTAATCAAGGTGTTTATAGTTATGATGAAAAATGTGCTAAAAGCCTCGATCATTTTGTGACTTAATTGATTTTTTGAAACATTTGTGACAACCAGTATGCACTATTTTATAGGGAAAACATATTTGTAGATGAACTTAGCTCTTCTTGATAACTAAACGTTAAAATGGTATCGTAAAAAGAAATTCTTGCTAGAATAAACTTGAATTTACTTCTAGTATTGAATTTTTCCAAGAGCCGTGGGAGGCGCAATAAAATAGCCCTATGTTCTTTTAAACTCAGTAAAAAATTTAAATAAGCATATTTGTTCACTATATAACATCTCCTATTGTTAAAAACAATGAATAAAAAAGTCTAAAGTCTCAATTAAAGCAAATATTACGAAGTTACTTTTCCACGATAAAAACCTTGTTTGTTAAGGGGACACACTACGTTCAAAACACAAAAAGGGAAATTTTTATTCGATCATTTTCAAATTTTAACAAAATATTGGTAACATTAGAATAAGTTAGTATGCAATGGTTTAGGAAAAAATAATAACTATTTTTAAAGTTGTAGCTGAAGTATGGCTTTTTAATGCTGGTAATTAAAAAGTTCATTGTGAACGAAATTTAATTTTTACCCAAACACGTTTTTATAGGTATTTAAATAAACTTAACTAATAATGGGTAACAGTATAAAAATATAACACAATTAGGCACTAAATTTTAATTTGTCACCAAAAACGTCACCACATGCTTTAATTATGCTTGCTAATTTATTAAAAAATTAAATTTAGATATGAGTCAATAAAATACATTTAGAAGTAAACAAAAAGTAAGGAAAAAAAATTTAATAACAATAAAACAAAAACTGGTTTGAAGTTGTGAGAACATTGAAAAATTCTATTACGAGAAAAAGCAACTTCGAGAAATGCATATTGATGTATGTACCTTTAAATTCGTAATCTTATAACTCGGTAAGAAAAACTCTGATTTAATCAAGGTTTGTTGCCTATTACTTAGTAAAGTGTACATTTTTTTAACATTTCAAAAACCAATAATCGATTTTTGAAGGTCTTTTTTTCATTTTGAACGTCCAATGTCTCCTTGAAACCTTGCAAAATTTATTCTTTAGGAATTTAGTGTTTTGTCCTATAACTACAAATGAAATTGTCGCACAGTTTCGTCAATCTACCAAAATTTGCTTAGGAATTTTAAGTGATAAATAACCGAAATATTCCATTTGCTGACCCTAATCTCAAGTCTACATCCCTCTTCTCTATTTTTTATTTTACAAAATTTTAAATGCCTTTAATATAACCATTACCTTTTTGTTAATGGCTGGTAAAGAAATAAAGCATTATCCTATGTAGGCCATAAATAATATGAATAATAGTAATTCAGTTTTTTTTAGAAATCCCGTGCATAAGCTTGAGGATATTTTACATTTAATATGCTGAGGAATTTAACCTTATTTGATCGAAATTCGATTTTAATTGAAAGTGTATTTAATATTGTGCATGAATTTTTTTCAGACGAATTAACTGAAAACAATGGAGTTGAGTTTTCATGAAAAATTGAAGACTCTTCTATCATTTTGGCTATTTATTCTTATCTGCAACTCATTTAACACTCTAGCAGGTGCAGCAAGCATGACTCTAGGTAAGATATTTAAATATTTTTTATGAAACTTATATAGTATATTAAAATTTCGTTAACAGAAAATAAAATAGATTAAAATTAAATTTAATACTTTTTGAAAAGGTTTATATAAAAATATATAAGTTTGATGCTAAATAAGGGGAGGGAAAAGATTATATTAAACATCATATAAATAACTAAAAACAATCTAAATAAAACAAGAGTTAAGAATAATTAACCCTTTTATGCGCTGTAAAAATGTAATATAATTCAATGAAAATGAACTAAAGTTCTACCATATAAAAAATTATTTGTTAAGAATTAAGTGAAAACAACAAAAATTAGATTATTTGTTGACCCTCGTTTATAATACGCTGTATTTTGAAGACGATTTGGGATATACTTCGTCAAAGATCTATCTTCGAAGCTAGATTTACGCTGTATTACGCTAGATTACGCTGTATTACACTAGATTACGCTGTATTACGCTAGATTACGCTGTATTACGCTAGATTACGCTGTATTTAAAAGACGATTTGCGATATACTTCGTCAAAGATCTATCTTCGAAGCTAGATCAATCATCGCCAAACAAAAATTCCGCTTTAGACAGTTTCCCGTCTAACTCAAATATGGAATTTTAAGCGGAGTAGAAACTGAAATTCCATCATATTAACACTTTATTGACCGGGAATTTTACACAGAAACTACATAATTTCTAGGCTATTACTTTGTAATTGATAGTGGAAGAAACTGTGAAACATTCTAAAAATTGATTGCCCAAACGTTGCTAACCGATGATAAGTTAATTCGTCATCGGTCAACAATGATAGGCTTTAAACAGAATAGTTAACTCGGTCAGGATTGATTGCCCAAACGTTGCTAACCAATGATAAGTTAATTCGTCATCGGTCAACAATGATAGGCTTTAAACAGAATAGTTAACTCGGTCAGGATTGACGACGAGATGGTCAAGATTGCATTAAAATAATTTAATAATCTTGTTAATCTTGAATATTGAACCAAGTCTGAAATATTTCTGTTGCTATCCTCTATTTGTGCATTGAGTTTATATTATTGAATTTAGAAACTCGCCGAAATATGCAATTTAACAGCACAAATTCGTCACCAGTGCTCCACGCAAATAAGTAAATAAACATGCTTGTAAAAAATTAATTGGGAATACTAGCACAAGTCATGGAAACTTTTCCGACCCATAAGAATTTTCACATTTTTTGCTGGCTTCTTAAACTTCTCATTTCCGCGTTAGACAGAATCCAGTTTAAAAAATTTTTAATTATTGTTACTTATTATACTGCCGTTCAGTAAAAGTGAGTGAGATTTCAAAAAATAGAGGTTTTTATATATTTTGCATTTCTGTATAATAAGTTACATATTACAAAAAAGAAAGTTTTTCAACTATCAATTTTTTTTTCTTCGGTTTTCTGAAATTCTATTTTACCGTCCCACTAGCAAAGGAAAGAAAATAGTTGTCATGTCGCTTTTCTCGAAACTATCGCTAAGAACTTACATTCTTTTTACAATATAGAGTTGGACAGGCTATGCTACATTTTCTGTTTTACATAGAATTCCTATTTATACTTTGTCCGTCTTAGGAAGAATTTACTATATTTCTATTTAAAACCAACTGATACACATATCATGAAATGTTCGATAACATAAGGTAATAATATTTAATAAAACAGTAACAATTTGATCAATGATATATTTGCATTTGTATAGCTGAGTACATTTTCTGTTGCATGTTAAAGAGACCGCACCTCTTTAAAAACCTTTTCATCTGTTTCAAATTTAAAGCTGAGAAACATCATAACGATGTGAAAGAGTTACTTCTAATATTAGTGTAACATAGGATATAATGGGATGGGAATTGTTTAAATAATTATCACCCTTTTTAATACAAAATTTTTTGTTTCAATTTAACTGATTCATTATTTTTTAAATTGACTTATATCGTAAACTAGGAACAGGCTCTTTACAATTCACCAGGCTAATCGGAAAGTAATCCATTATTTTCTTGTTCAGCTTACAACTTTTAGATTTATTACAATAAGCCTACTTATGCTTAATCTGATTAGAGGATATACCACCCATGCTTCAATAAATTTAATTTATTCTTAGCCGTTTGCAATGAACCTGAAGTAATGAAGGCTTATTAGGCTCATCGATATTTCTGTTACACTGAAATTGGAATTATCTAATTTGATTATAATCTATATTATTCTGTATATAGATTTGATATTTATTTTTAGGACAGTTTGAAAAATTACACATTGTTATGAACAAATCTCATAGTAGAACAACTCTCATACTGGATAATTTTTTAATCCAGGGAGAGATAGATTAAAATGAAATCACTGAATTAATTTAGTAGCGAATTTACGGAAAGACAAAAAATTAGCAATGGAGAAATATTTAAACTTGCAGTTAAAATTTTATAAGTGTCTTCTTACCTAAAAATAAGCTACAGAAAAAAATCTTAAAAAATTTAGTAGAGTGGTGATTTGTTGTGATATTGCTTTTACCACAATTTTACGTAAAAGAAAAATTTTATAAATAAGAAATAAATCAATAAATAATAAGTTGATAAAAATTAATTCAGTTATGAAATATCTAAAATGCAGAGATATTTAAATACTTAATTTTAAGTAAATTTTAAAATAATTAAATAGTGTAAGATATTTTATTTAAAAATTTTTGTTGCTTCAAAATTATAAAACAACAATTAGGTCAAATATATATATTATGAGTTTTTTTATAAATGCAGATAACGTACTTTATCTCTGTCCTTAATATATGCATGCTTAGAGTTCGTATAAAAATCTAAAAAATTAATAATCAAGAATTAATTAATAATCAAGAAAAAAAAGTTGCAAAATGTTGAAGAATTAAAAACGAGGACAGCGAGTTTGAAAGATCAAAATCTTCGATTGCCGTAAGACTCTCTCACTTTAACAAGTTGCAGTTTTTCTGCAGATGCATTAGAAAATATGCTTCTGAAACAATGACTGTATAATTATTTTAAATTTACTGCAATGTAACTAGGGATTAAAAGTTTCCTCATTTTCTAAACTTATGATTTTAAAGTGACTTTACATAAACTACAGTAATTATGTAGACAATAGCTGACAATTTTTTTGAAATAAATTACTGCAAAGCTACTTTACATTACCCGCAAAGTAATTCCACAGAAAATCTACTGTAGACTGTTGAATAACTTCAAAAATGCTTAAATTTTGTAGAAAAACTGCAGTTTATTTTCAGCTGGGTTTGACTCCTCATGGAAGAAACAGCATTAAAGATACATGATTGGCATCTGGTACTGAATGATTTTGCCCAATATATAAAATATAACGAAAATATGAATAATTTATTGAGTTGGAAAATAATTTCAATTTTTTTTCGAAAAATTCATCTAAACATATATATATATATATATATATATATATATATATATATATATATATATATATATATATATATATATATATATATATATATATATATATATATATTCATATATACACCGAAGAGCCATTACATTATGACCACCCTCCATCTATAACAATGGGCTCGCCCAGGTTTTCATGGTTTCTCGGCCAGGAACAATGTTTTCATGGGGCACATTAGGACCCATAATCCTCATAGAACAATCCCTGACGTCTGTAAGCTACTTGAGCATAGTTGCAGACCAGATTCACCCATTCATGGCAACAGTTTTTCCTGCGGGGGATGGTATTTACCAACAGGATAATGCACCATGCCATGAGGGTCGAATCGTCATGGATTGGTTCAAGGAACAATCCACTGACTCTCAAGTCATGTCTTGGCCTCCAAATTCACCTGACCTTAATCCAATAGAGCATTTGTGGTCCTACTTGGAAAACCAAATTCGTGCTGCCACGCTTCCCCCTCGCAATGTGAGGGAATTGTAGTAGGACCAGTTGGTGATCACTTGGTACCAGATACTTCAGACTACCTATCAGCACCTTGTGGAATCAATGCCACGGCGGGTGCTAGCAGTTTTGAGGGCTAAAGGTGGTCCTACATGTTATTAGCAGTGTGGTCATAATGTAATGGCTCTTCGGTATATATATATATATATATATATATATATATATATATATATATATATATATATATATATATATATATATATATATATATATATATATATATATATAAATATATATATATATATATATATATATATATATATATATATATATATATATATATATATATATATATATATATATATATATATATATATATATATATATATATAAATATATATATATATATATAAATATATATATATATAAATATATATATATATAAATATATATAAATATATATATATATATATATATATATATATATATATATATATATATATATATATATATATATATATATATATATATATATATATATATATATATATATATATATATATATATATATATATATATATATATATATATATATATATATATATATATATATATATATATATATATATATATATATATATATATATATATATATATATATATATATATACATATACAGAGAAAGAGAACAAATAAAAACCAAATTTGTTTAACTGCAGAAAAGTTCAGTTTTTCTCTATGCTGTTTAATAAAAAACACAGTTTGTAAGGGAAGTTTTACAATTTTTTTATTGTACATGTTTTACTGTGTATCTCGACAGTTTACGCACCCATATACATGTGGCTGTTTTTGTATCTAAAATGATTTTATTCCTTTAAAGGATTTAATTCCTTTTAATTAATGATTTTATTCCTTTTAATTATTTTTAATAATATTTCTCGCTAAAGTAATTATATTACACAATCATTCATTTGCTGATTGCTTAGTTTTTATTTGTAAGACAATTAATAGTATTATTATAAGAAAATATCTGTATGAAGACTATAATTATATACATTTTTCAATACATGTTTTGGAATTGAATCTCCTTTCGTAGAAGAGTAGCTTTATAATTACCCTGAAAAACAATAGTAATGAACGATTTATTTTTTAAAAAAATTTCTTACTCTGTAACTATCTAAAAAACATTTCATAGCAACTTTGCATTTATACATTACATTGGCCTGAAAATTTTATATCCTGTCCTTTTTTTCTTCTTTGACACAATATACGATTAATTTGATACGTCCCACAATTTTGAATGTTCTTAATACATCCTCTTATTAAAATCTATTTCCTGTTTGTTAACCAAACCTTTTTATACATAACCAAACCAAACCTTTATATATATATGTATATATAAAGTTAAATTGATAAAAAAAATCTGTATTAATTGGTAAATAAATACTCATTTAGAGAACCGTTGAAAGTAAATAGTCCTACTTTTATTGAAAATGTACTTTTTTATTTTGTAATTAATATAAATTATTAGTATTTATTATGTAATTGATGAATTGATGAAAGCATCAATAACTTTATGCAACAGTCTACAGATAAAAATCTATATTGCTTATGTGTACAAGCAGATATTTAATAAGTAGACTTTCTAATGATAATCAATAAAACTCTGAATATTTCATGAGTAACCCCTTCATTAACTTAAAACCTGATGAGTCAGACGGTTGTAAGGAAGCAAATGGAACATTGGAAAATACAGATGTTCTTAACTTTGCTTCTTCTATTGTAGATGAAATCCAGATATTTGATTTTTATTGTAAATCCAGAGGTAAAAAGATGTTCCATTAATTGTGCAAACTGAAACATATGGTGATTTCTCGCAATTATGCAAACGAATAATCGATTAATCGTCGTATAGAGTTCATGTTTATAAGCACAAATACATCAAAAACTTGAGTTCCGAGAATTACTCTGTAATTCTCTTCCCATTTCCTTTGTTGAAATTTAAAGTTGTATTTAAAAGTTGATAATTATAATCATTCGAGACACAAAAATACAATCTATAGCCATATAGATCTTGATATCAATATATTTTTTACTCATATTTATTAAAATGCATTCGAATGTATTATAATTTAAATAAAAATTATATTTCAGTTATATTATTATCAATTTTAATTATGTTAAAGAAGACAATTTTCGTTCAAGACGGTTATTTTGTTTAAGAAGATGCGGATTCGAGTTTTGCAAGGCAAATTTAATTTGTGAAGAATAATACTTATCATTAAAATTCAGATTATTTCATCGGGCATGGATAGATGATTATGAATGATAAGATGAAGATAAACAAATATAAAAATGAGGTAGTATGCACAGTGTACAAAAAAAAGATGTCATCTCGAATAACTTTCGTTCTAATGATTGGATTTTTACTTACTAAGAGTCTATTTTAATGGTTCCAGTGAATGACCTCAAAAATGCTAATTAATTAGTTCTAGTTATTAATTAGGTTATACAATCAGACACAAAAGCGTGCTATGCTCTTAAAATTGTGAAAATTAATTACACTTTTTTGAGAAATATTGCATCAATTTCGGCATCAATTATCAATAGTGCATCTCGCATTTTTTGATAACTTATAGCGTTTGCCATCTGCTTATGTTATTATACAGGGTGAGCCTGAATACGACAGCAAAACTTCACTGGGTTATATACTGTTAAAATTTTCCTTCTAAAATTACGGTAATATAACTGGCAGCTGTCTGTCCATCCCATTAACCATAAAGTTTACGGAAAAGAAAAAAAATTTCCTTTATGGTATTATAACCATTTACAGAAATATCGTTATAAAACCATTAATGCAAAACTATACGGTTTTTTAACCATTTACTACTAGCATTTTTTTAAAAACGTAATAATTTTTTAACTAGACATAGAAGCTCGGCTTTTCGTAAGTTAATGATCATTGGAGAGTGCCGGAAGCTGGGAATTCTTCACGTATTGAACGGAATGGAGAAAATATTGTAGTGTCAACACTAGGACTCGAACTCGAGTTCTGATGGTCATGAGATTGACAGATGAGCCCGCTCGGCTGTGATACATAAGCAGTAGCGAAGAACTAAGTAGCTTCATTAGGTGGTTCTAGTTGGTGCGATTAAATTCTGGTTGTTTAACCGTATTAGGTGAAAGCAGTTAATAAACGGTTTTTCTTAAACTTAACAGTTTGATTACCATTTCATTTATGGTTATTTGACTGTGTTAATTAAATATGGTAAAATAGCCATGCAGTCAATTGTTATTTAACCATTTCTTCCGAGAAATTTCTAACAGTGTAGGACGCGTGTACACGAACAATATTCATTATATAATGTATGAACGGTACACAAGCAGTGAGTTATTAGAAGGTAGTTTTCTACTGTCAAGTTTAAAGAATTTACACAAGAATACGAAAAGATGCTCCAGAAAACTCTTTATTCACGGGAATGTGATTAAGGTACAAAGAAATTACTCAAAATGTATAATTAATATTCAAAGAATTACTCGAAGAGATACTCAAAGAAATTGCTCAAAAGATATTCGGCCAGCTGCAAGGCAAACTTCTCACCTGCGCCGTAAGGAGTGACGTATATATGTGAAAACAGCAAGCAATTTCTTTGAGCATCTCTTCGATCAATTCTTTGTTCGTCAATTATATCTATTTCTTTTGAGCAATTTCTTTGTACATCAATCATATTCACTTGAATAAAAAGTTTTCTGAAGCATCTTTTAGTCACGGGAATGTGATTAAGGTACAAAAAAATTACTCAAAATATTTAATTGATATACAAAGAATTACTCGAAGAGATACTCAAAAAAATTGCTCAAAAGATATTCGGCCAGCTTCAATGCAGACTTCTCACCTGCGTTGTAAAGAGTGACGTATATATGTGAAAACAGCGAACAATTTTTTCGAGCATCTCTTCGATCAATTCTTTGTTCGTCAATTATATCAATTTCTTTTGAGCAATTTCTTTGTACATCAATCATATTCACTTGAATAAAAAGTTTCCTGAAGCATTTTTTATTAATCTTGTGTTAAATAATTAAAAACGACAGTGAAAAGCAACGTTTTAATTATTCACTGCTTGTGTTGTTCACACTCACTGCTTGTATTGTGTTGTTGTGTTCACTGATCATACATTCTATGACAGATATTCTTCATGTAGATGTGTTCTATCACCCAGTAAGGTTTTGCCGTCTCATTCAGACTCACCCTGTGTTTTACTTAAATTATTTATTAACCTTTTAGGCATGTATTTGTATGAACTGGATTAAAGCCCTCTACTGGTAAGCCTATAATGGTTCGACCCAATGGCATTAAAAGATATTTTGAAACGTATGCAGCAATAATATGGTGACTAAAGAAACGTTACAGGAAATATTCATTCTAAAAGAGAAGTCAAATATTCATTTAATGAGGAAAAAATAACAAATCTGAACAGAAATTGTTGGATGAATTTAACTTGAATCAGTAAAAAATACTATCTGAAAAATTCTATTATCCACTTTCTTTGTCATATTCTTAATATTTTCTAGGGGGGGGGATTTTTTTTTTTTTTTTCATTTCCTTTTGCGTTTCGCCTCTTTTGAATTCCCTCTTAGATAGGGGTATCTGTGAAAATCTTTAACCTAATACGATGGATCAAACCTCACTTAATATCCGTTTTGTACAAAAATTTAAAATACACAATAAAAAAGAAAGTAAACAATTAAGCTTATTGTTTTCACGTATACTAATCCAAGTAACCAAAGAGTTTAACTTTAACCTACGCATGGCACATATGAGAAAAACCAAAAACGAAAAAAATAACTTTTCTGAGAGAAAAATATATTGGAGGGGATTTCCTTTCAGCACTTGAAAATGGCTGATGGGCATCAATTACATGAAATTTACCTTAGGGCAATGGCATTGTATAGGGCAATTTGGTGCTCATCAGCTAAACCTCTATTTTTCCTCTACTACACAATTTCATTTAGTTCAACTAATTAAAAAAAATACAAAAGTATTTGAGGTTAAAAAAAGAAATTTTCGAGAACACACTGTTGTAACAAACAGATCCAGAATACATGGTTATAACACCGCAAAATTGAGTTAAATATAAAATATTAAACTCAATTTTTGGTAGTGTTTTTGGGAGTCCATCGTTCCAAGATAATAGAATATTAGCACGTTGTTTCAAGATAATAGAATATTACCAAAATCGGATTTCAGATTCGTGCATTTCTCCCTTCAATTTAGGATTAAGCATTATTTTGTTTATTAGAGAGACATATGAATCTTTTATTTTTACCTTCAAATATTTTGCAGCCATAATCAAAATTATAAAATCAATAGCTCCATTTTTCGAATAATAATGATTACTAACAAAGTTCTTTTACGTCCTTTTATTTTTTTCTCGTCGTAGCCTAAACAACTGTAATTTAATTCCTTAGAAAAGCACTAAATTTGCTTAATAATCTACCAATAAACGCATAAAATAGATGAATTGTCCTAATGGCACAACCTCAAAATATAAATAAACCCTAGGACATGTTTCCTTTTAAGTGGAATGCGTTTTTCCATTTTAAAGAATTACATGCGTGCTTGTTTTCATGCAGTGGTCTATTATGAAACAACAACATAAGTGTGTAAGAAAGTAGACTTACATGCTGAATTGGACTTATTCGTTTTTACTTTTAGCAAATTCATTTATTCTTTTTTGTGAGTTTCCATGGGAGCTAGTGGACTTGGTGTGATATATGAAAAGTGAAAGACATGCGTGATGCAGAAACGAACGAGGACGTTCTAAAAAGCTTTAATTTTAATCGGCAATAATGGATATTTTTAACTTTCAAATGTTTTTATTGAAATTGGAGCAGCAATTATTGTAGTTAAAAAATTAATAAACATCAGTATTTTTTAATTTAATTAAGTAATTGTTCATTTAAGGTTTTTTTTCAAACCACTATACATGTATTAGTTGTTCTTGAAACAAATAAAAAGAACATATAGAAGAAGTTCATTTTTCCTAAAGTTTGGGTGAATTTTTATGATAAGTCAGTATTTTAATTAGATTATATACCATTAGCTAGTACAAGAATCGATTCCAAGACTAGTTGTAGATTTGAAAAATTGTTTTATTTTTAAAATTATTTTACAGTGGCCAGTTTACCCTTTTAAAGTCTTGCTAAGTGTCTGCCAGTTTCAGATCAACAATACCCAATCATATAGAGGTCGCCTTCCTCATTGCATGCTTCCTCAAAGTGGATCAAACCAACCTAAGTAGGCAAACTTAACCCAGTTTCTATACGCTTGAAATAATATTAATAAAAAAGGGTATTTTATAATTTGAGTAAAAAAATATATCATTAAAAGGTGACAAACATTATGATTTATCAAATAATTTTAACTTAGAAATTTCATTAAATAAAAAAAATTTAAATGTTTTAATAAAACGAATCAAATTTCCCATAACGTATGTAAACTGTTCACGCTTTGGAAAAAAAGGTACGAAAAATCTGATTTCACTTCAACACTTAGCGCTTTTCTTGTAGCTGTCGTTAATTTTATTGAAATTACAATAAAAAGTACTAAACATTATAGTTATTACTGGAAAATAAATATAAATTAAAAAAAATGACTAAAATTCTTTGCTCGATGAAAACACTTCATTTTATATTCAATGAATTTTGACTGAGTTGAAAATTATATTCAACAAAATTTTAATTCTTTAATTCTGAAAATAAAATATTCTTGGTAGCATAATATAAGTAATTTCGGTAAGTCCATTTAATAAGTTTAAGCACACGTTCGAATTTTCATTCCAAAATTACATTAAAATAACCGACAGCAGTTTGTCCTCCAATTAAACGTAGAATTTATGGTAAAGAACATTTTTTATCTTTGCGGGTTTTGAAACCATGAATACAAAACCTTACGAATTTTTTACCGCTTACAACTAGCATGGTTTCAAAACCGTGAAAAAAGAAACTTAACTGAACATAGAACTGCCATCTATGCGTAAATGAGAGTATGGTATTCTAATAGTCCAGGGTTACAAATTGGGAAGTGCAGGGTACTGGAAATTCTTAATGTGTTGAAGGTAATGGAGTAAATATTGCGGTGTCAACGCTGGGACTTGAACCCCTGTTCTGTCGGTCATGAGATTGAAAGATTAGCCCTCTCGGGTATAATATGTATAATATCCACCCAGCTGCAAGAAACAAAGTGACTTTATTAGATGAAAATAGTTGGTGTGATAAAAATTTGGCTGTTTAACCGTACAAGGTACAATCAGTAAACAAACTGTTTTTCTCCCAGTTAATAGCTTAATAACGTCTTATTTATGGTTATTTGGCTGTCTTTTTTAATAAGGTAAAATAATGTTTGAAAAAATTATTATTTAACAATTTTTTTCGAGAAATTTCTAATCGTGCACGAAAGGTAAAGGTTATAGAAATGAACTGTTTACCTATTCGAGCGCAATAAATATAACCAAATTCATTTTCAAAGCTTAAAGCATAAAATAAAAACACTTTTCTTGACAAAATTGCAAAACAATGACAGTTTAAACATTATCAATCAAATTCATAAAAAAAATTAATTTAATAAATTGAAATAGCTTGGAGAGTTGAAATAGCTAGGAAAATTGAAATAGCGTAATTACAGTTTAATGTTTTTATTTTTACCGTGCTTTCTTTTATTATTTACTCCATGAATTCAATGTAACAATAACAATTGGTTACATTGGATAAATAGGTAGACAGAAAGATATAAAATAACTAATTTCTTTTTGCTGTAAATACGTCAATGCTCATGAACCTTACAAAAAAACAATCTTTATGATTTGTTGAACGTAAAATATTTATTACTCTGACTTTGTATTCATTTTTATTCTGTTTTTTTTTTCTTGTTTCATCTCTTCAAACATATTCATTATTACAAAAACCACTAAATACGAATAATCACGCTCTTTCATTCTTCCATTAAGCAAAGAAATAAATTAAATCAATAAAATAGGTGGAAACTAGAATTGATCTAATAATGTAACTTATTATTGAGCACATTTAATGTACAACAATAGATAAAATTGTTTTTATGGAAATGATTATTTAGAAAACAAAATTATTTAAGAAAGATTTCACTATTGCGTTTTGAATAAATTGCTCTTTTAACAATTCATTAAAAGCAGTTATTGATATAGAACTTTTACTTTACAATGGTTTCTACAAAAGTGATAAAAAAGCAATTTCAAAATAACAAATCAGTGTAGGTATTTTTTGCACTTAATAGGATGACTTGGAATTAAAAGACTAGCATAGCTAAAATTTTTCAAAAAATATGACAAATTAAAATAAAGAACCAGTGAATTTGGTAAAAAGAATGTATCTACAAAAATTTAAATAGAGTTGTATTAGTACTTTTATTTACATCGCACTAGAGCTGCACAATGGGCTATTGGTGACGGTCTGGGAAACACCCCTGAGGATGATCCAGAGTTAACATGCATACGTCACAACCAGTTTTACACGAAAGACACACTCACTCACAGTCCATACGCAGATTGTAATTTCAGAACATATTGTAATTATTATAATTAGTAGAACATTTGAGAGTTGACATAGTAAAACAAACTTATCTACACAGATGCGGTAAATTTATAAACAACGATACGCCAATGTGGTTGGTCCTTCTTCTTGAACAGTAGAATGAAAATCAAAGTTTGTTCACTAGAAATCAGAGATAATTTCGCCAAATTCGAGGTATCTGACTTTATCCCACTACCCAGCTAAACCCCACTTTCTTCTATATGCTGTAAAAGTTTTGGCATGTCACTACTCTCAATAATAAGTACATGGGTTTTCAGATTCAACTATATTTGTTTCGGAGCTAATTTGGCACATTTTTGCTCAATTTTGAGAAATCCTTTTTTACAGTGAGGCGTTAAAACATTTAAACATTTAAATTTTTTTAGAGAAAAAATTTTTTGAACATGCTTTATTTAAAGACAATTTATTTTAATTAAAACATTTTTAGACAAAAGTAATTTAAGTGTAAGTAACTCATATACTAAAAAATAAAAAAAAAATCAATAAATAATGCGTTTATTCATCTACGGAGAAATTCAAAACTTTCTTTTATTTTATCAGAGAAGGCAAACTGGGCAAAACTTCAGCCGTGTATGATTTGCTGTATAGTAAGCAACAAAAAAAAAAATATGTGGATCATCATAAATAACCTTTGATCTAATTTTCGGATCTTCAAGTTCTAGGAACGATTCAATCTTATTGGTTCAAGAGAGTGACTTCAGATATACTAATTAATTAGTGCAGACGATATTACGAATATCGAATAGTTACAAAATCAGACACAAAAACATATTTTCTACCTTTTTTTTGGACGGATTTGGATTTCTGACCCCCAAAATATAGGGCGTAGCCGCAATCTGGGAAATATGGTCAAAAGGGTTCAGTAAGGAGAGTGATCCAAATTTTGAACCCATTAATGTTAATTATACTTTTTACGTATTTCGTCATACCTTGAGAATTTTCTAAGCAAATTAAATTTTGCTCACAATTATTAAATTGGTTGATCCAAAGATAATTCCATGCAAATTATAGCTTTTAGTAAATACTTATTATTTTTTATTTGTTATTTCAATAATAGTCTAAAAAAATTTGAATTATAAAATATAAAAATTTTAGCATCATTTTAAAGAATGTAATTTTAAATGGCAAAATACAAAATTTGAACGAAATCAGTAGAATAATTCCTGTGAAATCGAATTTTGAAAAAGTCGCATATTTAAAATTTGATTTCTCGTGAACAATTCGCCGATTTGTGTTTTGCCATAGAAAATTGCATTCTTTAAAATGATGTAAAAATTCGTATACCTTACTATTCAAAATTTTTTAGACTATTATTGAAAAAAATAATAATAAAAAATAAATATATACTATCATTTATTTTTTGTATGGAATTATCTTTAGATAAAAGTTTTTTAATAATTGAGTGCGAAAATTTTTCAATTTACTTAAAAAGTTCTCGAGATATGGTGATATTCGCAAAAAGTAAAACTAACATTAAAGGATCCAAACTATTGACCGCTCTCCTGATCGAACTATTTGGGACCATATTTCCCAGATTGCGGCATGCGGCTACCCCCTATATTTTGGGGATAAGAAATCCAACTCCATAGAAAAAAAGGCATATTTATGCAGAGTAAGTACCTATTTGTATCTGTTTTCGCAACTTAAAATATCATTTACACTAATTAATTAGCATATTTGATGCCACACCCTCGCATCATTAAGATTGAGTCTGAGAAAGTGAAGATCTAATCATTTGATCAAAAGTTATTCCGGATGGTCCATTTTTTATTTTGCGAACTGTATATTATCGTTTGATTTTTAAGATAAACTAATATTGTTTTTACTACACCAAGGAACATTTCAATCATTATCAAACAATATAAAAACTCAGTAAATTTTTTCTCTGAAGCCTTTTTCCAAAAGAATTTGAGCACCCCTAACTAAAACTTTTATTTATCTCACAGTACTTACTTCACTTCTAACATAAAAGAAACTTCTAGAATAATCAATCAATGGTAACGAATATTCTACTACATATTTATTTGTAGTATAAAATGACATGTCTTTGACTAAAGTTTTCCTTTTTGCTTTCCTGTCACGAAAACTATGACTGATACACTTATCTGATTAGTGACCTGCGTGCTATTAAACACCAAGCTTAATTATGTATAACTCAATTCTTTACAGACAGGGAGTTTTCAGAAAACGAAAGAAAGTCATTGTGAAATTGTTGTTAATATTGTTTTATGAAGTTTTGCTAGAAGCTCATATTTTCAACGAAAATTAATAATTAATTCTATTTGCAAAATGGAAGGTGGAATTTATTTCAACATTTATTATCGAGTTGTATTAATAGAAAATTTAAGTTCTTGATCGATAACTAAAAGCTCACCAAAGCTTTTTTTAGCTTAAAATATATTTTTAAGGGGCTTTGAGCACAATGAAATGATATCCAAATTTTCAGGACTTATAATTGTTCATGATTGTTCAGGAATGATTATAATTGTTCAGGACAGCGTTTTTTTCTGAAAAATAAATCATGAATCATGTTAATAATATGGCTCTAATCACGAAAACTTATTTAATACCATTCTAGAAACAAACTGGGGTACAACTTTTGGAAAAAAATATCACCTTTTAAGGAGCGTGGCTTTTTTAATGACCCAATCCTTTCATAATCAAGTACATTTTTCAAAGCAACCTATAAAATAAGTCACATATTTTCAAAAATATCTTGCATATATTATAATTTAATATGGTGAAATCAACAGCAAATTTATTAAAATTTATCCTGTCTTAAAATGTTGCCTATTTGCAAAAGTTTGAAAAGCTTCAATAAGAGAGTAATCTTGCAATTGTATTTACTAAGATATTTGTTGATTTCAAATTATATAATTAATAAATAGTCAAAAAACTTTTGCTTCGATTCATTGAGAAAAGCTATTTTCTAATCAAACAAAAAATAAAGAAAGGCTACGTTAACAACTAAACTCTTGATACGTCCAGTCATTCAAAATATATGAATAATTGAAAATTATTCAGGTCAAATAAAGACCGAGAGTTAACCCACGAGTAACCTTTACCCTAGAGTTTCCTTATACCCGAGTAACTCTCGGTTTAACTCAGAGTGATGAATACGAATGTTTAATTTTACTTTTTGTGTGCATCGCAATATCTCGAGTACTTTTCAAGCGAATCGAAAGCACAATACTAAAATTCGTTCCACCAAAGAAAATGCAACACAAAAAATAATTTATTATAATTACTAATTCTTTTTTGTTATTTTAGTTAATAATAGTAGCAGAAATTTTGCATTGTAAAATATACAAAATTCTGCATGACTTTTACCAATGTAATTATGACCAATTATTACCAATGAGAATATTTTTGAACAAAATTTTTTGAATAGTTTCTAAATAATTTCTCAACTAAAACTTAATTTCTCAAGAACTATTTGATCGATTTCGGTCAAATTTTGTATTTTGCCATGTGAAAAATTGTAAACCTTACGCTCAAAATACTTTTGACTATTTTCAACTAAAATAATAAAAAATTTAATTAGAAATTATCTTTTTCATGGAATTAATTATCTTTGAATAAATTAATTTTATAATTGTGTGCAAAAATATTTCGATTCGCCTAAAAAATTCTATAGATATGGAGAAATACGCACAAAGTGAAATTAACATTAAGAGATCCTAACTTTCGACCACTCTCCTAAATAATCAAATTGTTGGGACTATGTTTTCCAGATTGCAGTTATCCTCCCCCCCCCCTCATATTTTAAGGGTAAAAACTCCGTTCAAAAAGAGGTATATTTGTTCTAAAGGTTAGACTTTCGAACCTATAAAATTGAGTATTGATTCGTGAAAATCAGATCATTAGATCAAATATTGTTTAGGGTGTTCCTTTTTTCATTTACTGATTTTATTTATTTATCTATTTTTGCTCACTGTACATTTACGAACATGTTGTGAGGATCTATTAACTTTAATTTGTCCTAAATTCCAAACTCAGAAGCACAACCATTCGGTTCTTAAATTTTATTTTGTATGAAACAAATAAAGTGCAAAAGATGTATGCTAATTTTAAATTGTAAAAAAAAATATTAAATTAAATATATATTAGATAGACATGGTATTTCAAAACAATATAAATATGTCACTGCATAAATATTTATAAAAATGAACCGAATGGTGTGTATGCGACAATGATAAAAAATTTGTAAATGGAGAAAAATAACAATGAATATTATTGACCTTTAAAGAAATGTCATACTCAATTTATTTTGCTGGTATCAAAGAAGCTATGAAAATTTATTTCATACGAATGAAAACATGGTAATTTTAGAAAAATACTAGTTTTTTTCTATCATATTAGTAAAGTATTATTTGTTTGAAAATATATATTTTAATTCTTTTTATTGGCGATGTGAAGGAACAATTCTAAAAAATAAATACAAACCTTTTAAAGTATCATTTTGAAAAAATGTAGTTTTTTGTATAATTTCACATAAAAAAACTTGTGGAAAATTTTGGAATTTTTATCGTTAACAAGTTGCTAATACATCCATGATCGACTGTAATTAAAGCGAGAGCAACAATATTAGCTGCCAACACAGTTCACTATATCTCAATGACAGGCATTTGAGAGGTGGGTTTAAACAATTCGGAAATGAGCATGATACCGAACGCAGTTTCCGAAACTAGAGGTTTTCAGAAGAATTTGGGTACTCTCTAGCATAGTATTGGAAACTCTCTAGCATAGACGAACTGCTTCGATTCCGAAGACCTCATAATAAGACCCCTGTTAAAGAATAATGTCTGTGAAAACATGAAAGCAATTAAGGAAATGAAGATTAAAAATAGGTTTTGATATCCGGAAAGATGGATCATTGGACATGGACAGTGTAAAGCTAAGCACAGGTGGCGCTAGTGGTAGATATTTATCTAAAACCTCTGAGTTACTGCTTCCAA
This sequence comes from Parasteatoda tepidariorum, assembly GCF_982258835.1. Lineage (NCBI taxonomy): Eukaryota > Metazoa > Arthropoda > Arachnida > Araneae > Theridiidae > Parasteatoda > Parasteatoda tepidariorum. Next base: position 40,421,349 of record NC_141765.1, read on the forward strand.
TTTATTGTTGAGCCTAAATTTGGAAAAACGCGCCTGCCGATAACAATATAATTGAAATGTTTACAATATAATACATTCTTTCATTTAAACTTAAGCTTAATCCGTTTAATTTTAACAGAAAACGAGTTTTGTCAACGTCACAAGCATGGTAGGATGCTACCCAAAAAATAACAAACTGCGATATTTTACATAGTCAAATAGGAGAGAACACTCAAAATATGACAAAACTTACGCTTTATTTATGATGTGATATTAGTTTTCCTAACTTTATTTAAGGTTCACCACCTTTTACGATTTATGAATTATAGAAAACTCTTACGAATGGTAAAATGACGCATAATTAAAACACAAATCACAATATTAAAAATTCCTGGAATATCAAGCCTATTCACACTAAGTAAGCGTAACATATGCGGAAAGATACATCGGAAATTTTTTATACTTCTACCGGTTTTAAGAAGCTTACATTCAGTCACCCTTCTATTAATTGAAAATTCATTACCTGTTTACACTGAAGAAAAAAAAGTGTAGCTGTTATACTATTTGAGAAAGGAAAGACGAATAAAATTTTAATATAAATTGAAAAAATAAATAGAATTAAAGGAGAAAATCAGTTATGCCAATAATGACCAATGCATCCATGATTTATTTTTAGAACTGGCTCTAAAAATAAACCGTGTTCACTAAAGGGATTATGATGCTAATTTTTAAAAATTTGGAAATTTCACAAAAATTATTTTATTTAAAAGCAGTTGTTTGAAATAGGGTAAAATTTTTTCCTTCACGTAGCACTATTTTTAAATAATTGTTATCTTATTCTCGAAACAACAAAACTTTCAGGTCTAAAAACACATGTTTATCATTTTTTATGAATTTTTCATTAGTAATGCCAATAGTTATGCCAATTCAATTTACATCTTACATCTCAATATGGATCAAACTATGCCACTGTTAGTTGACAGTGACCAATTTTTTTTTCCAAGTAGAACGTACAATTTTAACCAATAACTTGATCATCAATTTTATTTACTCAGGTAGAAGACAGAGTTATCCATAGAGGTAAATCACATTTTCTACGACTGTTACTGAAAAAAATGCTAATGTTGTTTGTTGTTTCTAATGACTCTTGGACAAACCAAGCTCGTTAGCCACTGGCCTTAGCGCATTAAAACAGGAAGGTGCTACTTTTGTTTGACTAGAAAGCACCGCAAGGGTGGAAGTGCGTCTTAGCTCAGAACCTCACGGTAAGATGGCAGCACCACTCATTCGTGAGGTCACTTCCTCGTGGATTTGAAGCAGAAGAAAGTTTTCTCCAGATACCTGTACCCATAATACTGCTCAGAGACCGACCGCAGGACTTTCGATTCCACTGATTTTATGAGCACGTATCCGGCTGTCAAAGGAACACTCTATTACAAAAAAATCGATGCACCAAGAAGGAGTTGTCCGATTGAAACGAAAATTGGTTTATAGGAAGACAATGTACAGAATAGTAAATGATTAAAATTTCAGAACAATTTAATAATTTATTGCAGAGTTACAGTAACAAGTTCAATAAGGTGTTGATCCGCCTCTAGCCTGGATACAAGCTGCCACACAGCGTGGCATAGACCGATAAAGCTCCCGGATGGTCTCTTGCAGTATTTCCTGCCAAATTCGATCCAATTGTCAAACGAGGTCATCAAAATTCCGTGGCAGATGCAATCGCCTTCCCATCATATCCCAGACATGCTCGATGGGAGAGAGATCTGGTGATCTGGCAGGCCAAGGAAGAGTTTGACAAGCTTGCAGACAGTTCACAGCAACACGTGCCGTATGTGTGGAACCAGCCCAGGGCGCTGCAAAAGGAACGGTAGCAAAACCGGTCTTGGGATGTCGTCGACATACCGCTGTGCAGTAAGTGTACCTCTAATGACGACCAAAGGGGCCCGGCTGTCAAAGGAAATGGCACCCCAGACCATAATGCCTTGTTGAGGGCCGGTGTGGCGTGCAATAGTGAAGACAGGATCCCCCCTCTGCCCTGTGCGTCTCCAAACACGTGTTCGATGATCATCAGGACACAGTTGGAAGCGGGATTTGTCGCTAAAGACTATACGTCCCCAGTCGGCATCATTCCAGCCATATCTGTTCAAAACATTCATGCATACGAAATTTCAAAGCAATCGGATGATTGCTTCTTGGTGCTTCGATTTTTTTGTTATAGAGTGTACTTGGTGTGTCTTAGTGGAGTCGAGCATCGGATCCCGGCTCCTCCGGAACGGAGTCCGATTCTCGATCCACTGGGCTACCTCAGCTCAAAAATACTATTAAATACTGTATGCTAAATAGCCTCCTTGTTCCAAGGTGTAAAATTAAATTTCTTACAGTACCTCTTTAACTTTAAAGGTTAGCAATGCGAGTAAATTAGCATGTATTAGCTTATTACTTTACAAAAAAATATACAAACGTCCACGACCCGCTATTTTTACCATAATTTTTAGAAGTTTTAGCTGTCAATAGATTCTCTGACTTGCAAACTTTTTATTCTTACTTATGACAATTTAATATTAATAAAATATGGAGTAATTTCTTAGATAAAATAGTTTATTAAAGTAATTTCCTATCTAAAGTTCTTAAGTTTTTTAAAATTCCGTTGTTCATCTCATTCTGTAACATATCTTATACTCAAAAATCACACTTCATTTATATTCTTTCGTGTTATGGATCATTAATCTCAGATGAATAAAGATAATTGTGATATTTGATGGTTATTAAACACAAATTATTTGCTCAAAGGTGACATTTTAATAGTAAAATTATGCAGTGTCCTTGACCAAGTTGTTGAGATATTTTCAAAATTTTTCGCAGAAAATGGTTTTACTATTTTCAAAGCACATTTATTGTCTTTCTAATTTTATTTTTATCAGTTTTTTACCATACGATGATGGGAGAAAAATCTGTTTATTGAATTTGTCATGGATACCAAAAAAATTCAAATTTAAAGCTAATCCGAAATTTAAAACAGGTGTAGAAAAAAATGTGACATGAATAAGAACGTTTACAAGCCAGTTGTATTTCCAATTTATAAACTACAACTGTACTTATTTATCTCTTATAACATAAAAGTTTTTAAAATTATATTTCTTACATAATTTATTCTAATGATATGTTAAACTTTCAATGTATTAAGAAGTCTTAAATTTTAGAATATTTTCTTGGAAATGCATCGGTATTACCTTTTTATAGTGTAAGCAACTTTTCGAATTAAAATTATTGTCTTTACTTACTGCATTTGAGATTCAGAAGAAGAAACTAGGGCTACTGATCCTTTTTGCTGTTTTTCAGTTTTTATTTTGGAAATAATATATATTTTTTTCGCACTTATGTTCTCACTTATTATTAAAGGATCCGATGTTTCCTGCGTTTGAATTTTTTTAACGAAATTTTTTATTTATTTATTCATTTATTATTTTCTTAAAACATCATTTATTTTTAAAATGAATAAGAGTCTTAATATCTTTCATCAGACGACAATGTTTCAATTAAAATGTTCAAAATGAAATTAGCTGGCAACATAGCTGACAATATGGATAGGAAAACATTCAATGGATTTCTCTAAATAATATAAATTTCATGATAACCGTTGCATAACATACTGAATATTTTAAATATGGGAAATTTTAAGGATTTGTATTGTCATCAAAAAGCAAAAACTTTTTAATGCTAATAACTATAAATTATAATATCCATTTATGATTGATATTAAATTAACTTGAATTTGCAATGTTTTTTATGTTGACTCATAATTTTGAGTAATAATAATAGGCAAGTAATTAATTATTAATATATAGAAACCAAATAAAATTCATTTGAATAGTTTAATAAATTTATATTCAAAAAATGAAAATAAAAAGAAAGAAGTTTAAGTATTGAAATTTTTTTTCACCATTCAAAATACTAATTGGGTTTACTTTTGCTGGGTTACAGTTTACAGTTATACTTTTGATTGGTTACAGTCGTAACTAGAAATAAAATTAATTCGTAGATTGCAATTAAGTTTTTTGAAATTGTCAATAACCCAAAGTTCAATACAGTCCCATAAATATTGTTTGTAGTATTATATCATTATATCAATAAATAAAGCTACTTCAGTTACATTTAATAGATTGATAGTTTACATTTAATAGTTTAAATAGATTACTCAAAAGATTATAAAATTCTGAAGTCACAAATTCTCTTCTCACAAACAAAATAAAGTTTACAGAATAAAACCATGTCAGTGTAATTGTTGCATACACTTTCAACAAGTCTTGCAAGCAAAACAGAAATAGCTGAATCAAACTTTCATGTTGTAATTTGTGCACAATGATTCTAGTTTTAAGTCATCCGAATTAAGTATCTCCAGTTTTCCTTACTTACCACTCTTTATTAGCATTTTTCCACGTTTATTAACATTCTATACTTCCTTTTATTAAAATTATATCTTTACATAAATAATAAACGTATGATGGCAACAAAAAGTAAGAAATGGTCAAAAAGAATAGTTGAATGACAAAACCAATTAATTAAAAGTGATGAAATCAAAAACTTCTTTTAAAATAAAAGTCATAATTAATATTTAATCTTTTAACATGAAATAATTATATAAATCAGAGAAATCGTTATATAAATCTATAAAAAAATTTTAATTTTTTTTTCTTTATTGTATGCTTTTAAACCACTATTAAGTACAATAGGTACCTTAATAATTACCATGCATGATAAACCAAAATTTAAAGAAAATATCTTTAAGCTAAGCGAAAGTATTCGGAAAAAGCTGCTTTTAAGATGGAAAAATAAATAAAATTTGAGAATACACTATGCTTCGGGTCCCGCAGTGGACTGATCGTTAAGACACGGTTCCCAGCAGATCACCGAAGTCAAGCATCACTGGCTACGGTCAATGTGCGGATGGATGATCACTTTGATCAGTCTGCGTAGGGACTGAGGGTGTGCGTTATGGGTCCTCGTTAAAACTGTTCTACCGTAAAGTGCTCGACTTCACGTGGCTACCGGAGAGGGGGTGCCATTCCCTCTGCAGAGGATGAAAATTGTGATGGCATGTCTTCAGATCATCCTCAGGGATGTTTCCCAGTCCGTCGCCAATAGCCCATTGTGCAGCCCTAAAGCGACGTAAATGACCAACAACACTATGCTTCGAAGCGAAATTGGTTCATTATACGTCGAGTAAACTTCGCGTAAAGCAGAGTTAAATTTGTCACTCCAACAGCAATACAAAACCAGCAAAATATTTTTACACTTAATTCATCTTTCAAAATTATTCTAAATTTGATAAGAAAAAAAAATTTGTGCATATTTTCTATACTTTTCTGATAATTGTGAATAAACAAGCTCAAGCAAGTACTTTTCAGTTGCTGTTTTTGAAGAAGAGTATCCAATAGCAAAAGATGTTGTAGAGAAAGTTTTTGATTATTACATAAAAGAAGAATTTCCAGACATAGATATTCAATATTCAAGTGTAGTAATTCAGGATGGTTCAACAGAAACTTCAGGTAAGCACATTCACTTTTATACTAATATATCTTTGAATTTTATTGAAAAGATCACTTTTGAGTTAAATAATGAGGTTTTAATGCATTTTACACACACTTACGAAAAAAGAAGAAAAATCCACTAGTTTCAATGGTGCAGGGGGAAATTAGTTTAATGGCAGAAAAATGGCTTAAACCGTCAACATATTGTAAGAAAGTAGATAATACATAATAACTATTAAAGTTATCTCAATTACCATGTACTGACTAAATCAATTTTGCCAGAATAGCAAATGTGCAGAAATAAGTTTTAACACTTTATACTTAAAGAATTTTTTGTTTTTTACATCCTCACTTACAGAGGTTCTCTATTCAACTTCCACTTTCCCTATTTAAAATTACTTTGCAGTTATAATTTTATACAGCAAATAAATACAGTCAAAATTTTATGCATAAATTTAGCTGTTTTTAGTTTAAAATGTATAAGTGCAACACTGATAGTGTAACACTGGTTAATGTTTTGCTCTATTCTTGTTTTCAGTGTCGATTTCTTTTGTGACTAAGATATATAAAATAAATAGTAGATACTAGTTTACAAGATAAAGCTGTATCAATTGATTTTTTAATTATGTCTAGTGTTTATGAATTTAAAACCTGTTTTGTGTTGTTTAAGCATTGTAAAAGGCGATTTTCTATTTAACGAATTTTCCATATAACGAACTTATTATCGGGATTTAGCAACCTCCTTAAATAGAGGTTCGATTGTACTTTAAATTACAAACTTAAAACAATACTTTGAATTAAAAATAATTCAGAAAAGGTTGATAGAACGTAAGTTTGATGTAACACTTTCCGCATTGAGTTACTCGGGGCATTGTGCCTGTGTGTCTGCATAGCTTGACGCTCGTGCTGGGCGAGACTGCTTCGTGCTATGAGACAAACACCTGGAGGAAGAGCTTTCCTTGCCTGGGTCGCCATAACAAATTCCTTAAGTCTTTCCGTTCAAAGTACTCTTATCCAATGAATTTTGAAATACACAACTCATTATTTATTTACTTTTAATATAGTATTAATATTAACAGAATAAAGTAATTACAAATACTAAGGTATAGAAATTTTAAAATTTGGAATAGAGTATCAAACTAGAGTCGACGTCCGAGTACAATTAAGATGATTATTTTATCTTCATACAATACAGCTACAGTATAAAACGCAGAGATGCAGCACTTCCAATGTACGTAAATGAATATATATTTTTTTTTCATTTTGAATTTACAATTGCATGACCTAAAATGTAGCAATTATTTTTTAATAGTTTGTCAGAAAATAGTGAGCAATAATCCTACTATTTTGATTGATACAACACGAAAACCAAGATCCATAGGTAATCGAGCAGGTACACTGATAAAGAAGGTTGTCCGTAGACTAGGTATTCCAACAGTTAGTGCAACCTATGGAAAAATGAAAGGAATTATGGGATGGGAAAACTTGGATGAAAATGAAAAACAGTATCTCGTCCAAATTGCGCCACCAGGATACATCATACCACAAGTTGTAAGAGACATAGTATCTCACCAAAATATGACAACAACAGGAGTTTTGATTGATGAAAACATAGGTGAGGAAGTTTTTTTTATAATTTATTATTATTAAAATGGTTATATTTCTATAATTTGTGAGCATTTTTATTGTGTGAAATATTCATATATTTTTTTGGAATGTACAGAAACATTAGGAAGAGATTTTCAAAAGCATCTTTTTCATTGAAAACTACCTTATTTAAAAACATGATTAAAAAAAAATATTTTAAACTTACAGCTAACCGAAACATGCTGTAACGATAAAATGGTAGGGGAGAGTGGGGTCAATTGTAACAGAGAAAAAATTTCGAGTGTCGGGTTCTAGATTTGGTTCCCAGGTGGCGCACAAGGTGTATTTAATAAATCTACATGTACACCCCAGCTGGCAACCATTTTTATGTACTTTTGAAAGAGTTACATCACAAAAGATATTTTCAAGCTACGTAAGTACTTTTTTTGGTATTAGAATATTATATTGTAACAAAGTAATTTTGTTTAAACAAATAAAAATTATCAACCGAATATGTAAGTGGACACCTTAATTAACATTTCAAAAAAATAAAATATTAGTTTTGTTAATTAACTAGCATTGTTTTTAACAAATGAAGCTGAAATGGCGTCTTGGGGACGATTGTAACAATAAGTAAAGGGACGATTGTAACAGCTGAAAATAAATAATCTTATGTTTACAAACCATTACTTAACTCTTTAAGAACCACCAATAGTTTCCCATACCCTCCAACTGCTACGGAATTTCCGTAGTTTCAGAAATCTTCTTTTCTGACGGTAGCAAAATTAATGTCTTAATATTTAAAAAAAATTAATTTTAGCGTAACTTGTCCACTATTACTTATAAAAGTGCAGGCCATATGGCTAGATTCTTAAGTTCTGATAAAAGTTTTATGAGAGATCCATTTGCTTTAAAAATTTCTACTTTGGTTCGCTACCACTAGAAAGAATTATTTTTAAAATCCTCATAAGTTGGAGAGTATGGTTTCCTATATCATTTATATTATGTTGCATGCGCATTATTTAATTTGTCACCTATCACAGCATAAATTAAAATTTTTAACCCTTTAAAGTAAAAAGTTCAACCCTTTAGGTCTCTGCTCATTATTATTTTTACTCCTAAAAAATCACTACCATTTTGATCAATAAAAATATATATCACAACTATGATAATATGTATAGTTAACTATGCTTTAGATGAATTTATGAACTGTTACAATTGACCCCGTAAGTGGGGACAATTGTAACAAGTGTACGACTGTCGAAAATTGTTAATAACTAATATAATAACATTTAAAATAAGGTTTTTTTTTCTAGTAGAGGATAGTCAACTTTACTCGTCTGTCAATTAATACTAATAATATATTGGATTTTTTGTTAGTTAAAAATAGTTAAATAAAAAATGCTACAATTGAGCCCACTCTCCCCTACCGAGTTCCCGAAAATAAGTGACGATTTGAAAAGGCGATTAAAGAAAAATAGTTGAAAATAAAAATGGGACTTTCGCTGCATTCTGGTTATGAAACCAGTCACTTAATTCTCACCACGTCTTGAATTTAATTCTCGTAATAGGTAATTAATTAGCAAATATGCAACGAAACATTACTGGCAAAGAGGAACGTAATTTTGAAAAATTTTGCAATCAATATGAAATAGATTTTTCAGACTCATAAAAACCTTTTGTCAATCAATATTCTAAAGTGTGTAAAACATTTCTTTAAAATTAAATTCAAAAACTTTAATAATATTAATATTTTATTTCAGAACTTGATCAAAAATCTTCAACACTTCTTCAAAATATTGCAACACGCGCCAACATTCTTCCGGTTAAACCTGATAGACAAAAAATTCAGGAAGAACTAGTGAAAATGAAGAGTAGTGATACAGCGTATTTTTTTGTCATTGGTCCATCAAATACAATTAATTATGCCTTAGAAATTGTAAGTGAAAAAGCTTTGTATTAATCCTTTATAGCTAATCAAACTTAGATAAATGGGTCATTTTCAAACAGGAGAGACATTTAGAAAAGCTTTTCTTAAAGCTTTTCTTAAAGCTTTCTTGTTTTTGATCTAAAATGAAACATTTTAATCAATGATTTTTAAAAGAGATGTTTTATTTCTGAATAAAAAAGTTAGATATTATATATAAGAGAAATTTATAATATATTATATTGACCAACATTCATAAAAAAACAGCGTTGTTCTTTAATATTGTTGTAAAATGAAGCATTTAATCTTTAAATTGATTACTAGTTGCTTTGAAAGAACTTGAAATACTTTATGATGGCAGAATCTTTGTATAGCAGCATTCTATAGATTAAAGTGTGTGAGTAAGTTTTTAAATTTTAAAAAATTATGAAAAAAATCGACTCAGATTGAATTTTTATGTATTTACTTCCCATGTCTCTTCTGATAACCTAAAATAATTAAAATAAATCCAAGTCACCCAGCAAGTCATGCCTTTTTTGTTTCATTCTTATAGTTTTTAAAAGCATTTAAGCATAATTTATGGACTAGCAATTTACAGATGGGTAAAAAAAATATTTAGTAGCTAATAATATGTAATAGTAGCTCATAGTATAAAGAAAGTATAATATTCCATTAGCTAATAGTATAAAGAAATTTAAAGCATGGAGTTTTTTGCATTCTCATTTAGTTTAGAATAAATTATCAAATTACCTTGCACCAATTCCTCCTTTTTTTTAAATTTTGCAGCTATGTTACATTCAAAGTGCAAAAAAAGAAAAAGAAAAAAACGTTCATTCTAAAATTTTGAAAAATTTAACTATAATTTCAGGCCGAAGCAAGCCACATGACTGGACGAGAATATGCTTGGTATTTCGTTTCATTGGTAAGTATTCTTGAAAAGAATTTTTCTTTTCCTCGTCTAATTGAATAGTTTTGGTTCAGACTACCAGAATCTTATAAAGCTATCCAAAACTGTGAGAGATAAATTGCGTCAAAATCTTAAACATTTTACAATTAAATTTTCCATTTTTTAAGTAAATTTTATTCAAATTACTGCCAAATGTTTTCATCGTCTCAACTTGCGAGCCCAGAAAGATTTTTTATAGAGCTCTTAAAACTCCAATGCTGTTAATTGATTAAACAATAGAATAAAACTCTTGGAATGTAACTCATAAACTTTAAAGGTAAAGATCAACTGACCAAAAAAATGTTTTTATGTTACGAGCAAAATATCTTAAAGAGTCACATTAAAAATGAACAAAAATCCTAGTATATGGTAAAAAAAGAAAAGTTTTCCTGTAACAGGCAGTTGTGAAGCAGGAAGATCATGTTGGTTAACGGTCCACACTATCGTAACAAATAACTTAATAATTGTAATGTGGTTAATGATGCACCGATCGTCTTTACTTCTCAATAAGACCCATCAAACTGAAGCTGGATGGGATTCAAGTAACTACCGAGGATGGAAAACTCTAGTTCAGTGGCGTACGCAAGGGAGGGGTTTAAGGGTTTAAACACCCCCCCCCCCTTGAGCTCAGACAAAATGGCAAAAGAAAAATTTCGTAGAAATTATGCGAGCTATTATTTTTTCAGACTATATATTTTTATTAGCCTTATGCCTACTTTTTTTTCTCACGGTATTTCTCAGAGTACTGAAAAAACATTTACTATAATAGGGTTGTACTTTTGAAATCAAATTCACGTGATACTGTTACGGACTGGTTTCTTTTTGTCCTGCTAGTATAGTTTTCGAGACTGGTTGTCATTCGTGAGGTCTTGACGCGATGATTCTGGAATCCTAGACGTTCTGTCGTCTTTAAGACAATTCGAGAATTTTGGAGATGTGGTGAAAAATTGTATAAAAGGGGGAACGGGGTACAGTGAAGTTAGTTAGTCAGACTAAGAGTTATCTCTGCCGCTTGTCTTTCGGAGCTTGTCGCTAAATCTGTTTTGTTTTGTCTTAACAAAAAGTTCATTCAAACATCGAACCCGTCTTCGCCACTATTTCGACTAGTGAAGAAATTAGTAACAATACCATTGGAGATACTGTGCTCGTTGAAGTTATTCATTCTTCATTCCAGCTCGAAACTTTGAGATCGTAGCATAGCGAATATTTTTTTGCCAATATATATATATATATATATATATATATATATATATATATATATATATATATATATATATATATATATATATATATATATATATATATATATATATATATATATATATATATATATATATATATATATATATATGTATGCTGTTCTTGGATCTTTAGGATGTCAAAGCGCGTGAATTCAACAATTTTTAATTATTTTGAGAAAAAATCACGACCTGAAATTAGTGAGGTGACAGCATCTAGTACCAATGTAAGTTTTTCTGTTGAACAGAAATGTGATACTTCCGTTGAAGAAAACGTTTCTAGCATAACAAAATCTGATGAATGTGAAAGTGGCCCTCAAAGTGTTACTTTCCACCCATATGACACTGGACTTTTTTCAGAAGATATTACATTATGTTCTTAAACTTAAAAACTCAAATCAAAATTTAACTAAATAATGTTGTCTAAATAAAAAGTCAAAATTGTCTAGCTGTCTAAATTAGGGAAATAATAGTGCATTATTACAGATTCGAATTTCTTTTAGTAGTTTCAGAAAATTATGAACACCCCTCTTGAAAAAATTCTGCGTACGCCACTGCTCTAGTTCATGACAATATTAGCTCAGTGCTTTATCCACTATGCCAGCAAGGTTCAAGAATATGGTACTAGTTCTAATTGAAAACAATCGAACGATTACTCTATTTGTGAACCAATACCATAATAAATATTTTTTTCGTTTAACATTTTAATATGATGTATTTTGTTGAAAATAAAAATTTGTTTGTTAAATAATTCTATCACACAGCTATAATTACAGTTTGTTAGTTATAGTTTGATAGCATAGTTACAGTTACAGTTCATTTGATTGCAGTTATCGCTGGTTCAGTAGTGATCAAGTGACACGCAAAGTTCAGCCACTGAAAGTAATTATTTGATGGTACCACCATCAACTAATTTCGTAACAATCCTATTGATTATACTTTTTAAAACTTACGAAGACCGTTTAAATATTATTATTTAAACGAAACAAGAACTCAGTAAAGGTAAAGAAATAATTGTAGGTAGAATAACAACAAAATATATTAAAAAATTTACAAAATGAAAGTTCGATTGTTTAATTTATGGAATAATTTTTTTACTACAGCTATACAAAATAACAAGCAATTTTGACACGCAAATCAATAACGAACTAAATAATAATTAATAATACAGAGTCTCTTTTAAAGTATTTTTATCTTTTTGATAAACTTAAAGAGATTGTACAAACTTGAAAAAAAAACTTTACATTTATTTTAAAGAAACAAACCTTTACGTACAATTAGAGCAAAAAAATTTATTAATTTACTACCGTCATGTGGGGCTACTTTGTGCAGGATTTCGCAGTTTTTGAACTTTGACATGTAAAAAAACTACGTTAATTCAAACTTTAGTTAAATTTATCGATATTATAGTCATAACTGGACTCAGACGAGTGAATTTGATCAATATTGGCATTATTTGCATGTAATATTTACAAATAATAAATCAAAACATACCTTGCACAAAGTAGCCCCCAATTGGGGCTACTTTGTGCAGCGATAGGAATTCAGTTTAATCATGTTTTTAGTAAAGTATTGATATAAAATTGCTAAAAAAGTTAATTGTTGACATTTTTAATGACAAAAACATCAAGATATGTAAAGATATTAGTTTGAAAATAATTTGCAGCGTTAAAAAACCATTTTTTATAAAGAATTTTTTCTTAAAAAGAATGTTTATTTTAAAACATTTGAGTTTAAACAAAAGGAAACCATATACATTTTTGAACATTGAAGTGGATGAAATTTCAAAAATAATAATTATTACATATTCATTAACATTTATAATATTGATAAATTTGAACATGACATGCTTGAATGAACACGACAGAACTTGCTCTTCAGTTTCTGTCAAAATCACCTGATGTCCTATAAAATATATTTTTATGTGCTAAATCGTTTGATTAATTCATTAGGAAACCTTTGTAGAAGAAAAATAATAGTCTACCAGCACGTTTCACGTGTTTCTTGTGAATTTCATTAGAGATAGTATTTCTGTGGATTTTGTACTTCCGAGAAGCTTCTGCAATCGACATACCACCAGCAACTGCTTGCAAACATTGTTGCAGCCTTTCTAAAGTGTAATAACGGTAATTTCTCGTTCGAGGTATTTTTTTATAACGTCTGGCAATTTTTCTGTCGAAAAAAAAAACGAATGAAACTTCGCACAAAATAGCCCCACAGTGCATTTTTTTTCATTTTCCGTTTATTTGTTAATAATTTTAAAAAATTTTTAACGCTAACATGATGTAATTGTTTATTAATGTATAAATAAAAAATTTTGCACTTACGACAATTGTTTTATCAACGTCTTTGCATTTCAAAGCTAAAGTTTACGCGCACACTTTTCGACGTCCGACGTTCTCGGAAAGTTGTTGACATTGGATAAACAAAACACACTCTGAGATTGTTTTAAAATTCGAAAAAATGCTTGTAGTAATAGAGGAAACTTCTATCTTTAAATTCCACACATTTTTAACGTGAAGAAAACATAATACTGAATAACAGCACTTGAAAAGTGCCAAATTCGAATTTACATAAAGTAGCCCCCGCTGCACAAAGTAGCCCCAAATGACGGTAGTAAAAGTAAATTTACCACGTCATTAAATAGAAATGAAACATAATTACCAGGAAGGATTTATTGCAAAAGATACAAGGATATTTTCGCTACTACTCGACATGAAAATCACGGGAATAGACAACTGGTCAAATTTCCATTTTGTATCGTACCGTCATGCGTTACTTTGTGCAGCGGGGGCTGCTATTCAGTATTATGTTTTTTTCATGTTAAAAATGTGTGGAATTTGAAGATAGAAGTCTCCTCTATTACTACAAACATTTTTTCGAATTTTAAAACAATCTCAGAGTGTGTGTTTATTCAATGTCAACAACTTTCCGAGAACTTCGGACGTCGAAAAGTGTGCGTGGAAACTTTAGCTGTGAAATGCAAAGACGTTGATTAAACAATTGTCGTAAGTGCAAAATTTTTTATTTATATATTAATAAACAATTATATCATGTTAGCGTTAAAAAAATTTGAAAATTTAAAACAAATAAACGGAAAATGAAAAAAAATGCACTGTGGGGATATTTTGTGCAAAGTTTCATTCGTTTTTTTTTTTCGACAAAAAAATTGCCAGACTTTATTAAAAAAATACCCGGAACGAGAAACTACCGTGATTACACTTTAGAAAAGCTGAAACAATGTTTGCAAGCAGTTGCCGTGGTATGTTGATTGCAGAAGCTTCTCGGAAGTACAAGATCCACAGAAATACTATCGCTAATAAAATTCACAAGAAACACGTGAAACGTGCTGGTAAACTATTATTTTTCTTTTACAAAGATTTTTCTAATGAATTAATCAAACGATTTAACACATAAAAATATATTTTATAGGACATCAGGTGATTTTGACCAAAACTGAAGAGCAAGTTCTGTCATGTTCATTCAAGCATGTTATGTTCAAATTTATCAATATTAAAAATGTTAATGAATATTCTTCCATTTCAATGTTCAAAAATGTACATGGTTTCCTTTTGTTTAAACTCAAATGTTTTAAAATAAACATTCGTTTTAAGAAAGAAATTCTTTATCAAAAATGGTTTTTTAACGCAGAAAATTATTTTCAAACTAATATATTTACATATCTTGATGTTTTCGTTATTAAAAATGTCAACAATTAACTTTTTTAACAATTTTATATCAATATTTTAATAAAAACATGATTATTAAACGTAATTCCTATCGCTGCACAAAGTAGACCCACTTGGGGGCTACTTTGTGCAAGGTATGTTTTGACTTATTATTTGTAAATATTACATACAAATAATGCCAATATTGATCAAATTCACACGTCTGAGTCCAGTTATGAATATAATATCGATAAATTTTACTAAAGATTGAATTAACATAGTTTTTTTTCATGTCAAAGTACAAAAACTGCGAAATCCTGCACAAAGTAGCCCCACATGACGGTAACTAAGTTAACTCTTAACCGAGCTTTAAGTCAAAACAAGGTCTGTTCTTTATATGCTTGATAAAGTGAAAACCTCTTCACATGCTGCAGAACCAGTATTTGTTTATATTCAGAACAAAAACGACTTTCTGAGGACTCTTTGGCGTTATGATCGGTTTAACAGTTAACTTTGAACCTCATAAAACTAATATTTGACTGGTTGTCCATAGTCATACTGTGGGATAATTTTTCGTAGTCTGCTGTAATAGAAGTCTACCGCCTATGAATGGAGCCAATGTGACTCAGCTGTCCATGCGCTTTCTTTTGTGGAAAAGTGATAATCGGACAGGAATTTCGGACAGGCTCAAGAACAGGCACGTTTATATAGCAGTTCTTCGAAATTCATAAACAAATAATAATTTTTCTCCTTTAGAAAAAGTGCCTCCCCGTTAACCTCGATTTTGTACTTCCATGCATTGTAAAAACAAGTTTGCCAGGTTTAAACAACCTTTTTATTTTTAAGGGTTATATTCAAGTGAGTGGTAATCTAATTCCTTTCCTGTTCGTTTTAGTTTCATATTAAAAGCAAAAATTTTTTCACTGAACATGACTACACACATCATAAAGGTTAAGTACAAAATCGCAACCTAATCGCAATAAGTACAGTTTGACCTTGAAAGTAAGTCTAAAAGCTGTCAAAAGATATGTGAAAGTAATGAAAAGTTTCAAACTATCCTTTTTTTTTTTAATTTTTTCTCTGTGAAACACAAAAGCATTAGTCGAAATTGCTTAGACAATTGTTTCGTTGGACAATAGCCGAAACAGCTGCCTCACAACACTTATTTTGGCGTATGGGAACTTGAAAGTGAGTCAAATATCACTTACCGACATTGCTCAAGAAACTTATCTGCAGTACAGAAACAAAATTAAATCAAAAAGTCATGATAAACTTAATTTGCTTTGGTTTTCAAATCAATACTTGTCCACACATAAACAACACATAAAAGAAAACATGTGTTTAAATTTAAGGGAGAGGCAGGGCCTGATTATCACCTAGGCCCAATAGGCATGGGCCTAGGGCCCACACTTTCTGGGGGGCCTCAAAAATTAGTAAAAAATACTTTTTCTAATTTTTGAGACACACAATATTACTTCTATTTAAAAAAAATACTGAAAGTAACAGTTTATCTGAAAAAAGGCATTTTTTATTTCAAATTTTCTTCATATTGTGATAAACCAAACTCGTATAAACATTGCACTAATCAAATTCGGCTGAGCGAGTACAGCTGAATTTTAATTGGTGCAATTTTTACTCCAACGGCTTGCAATGCAAATGCAACGAGAATGCATATTTGCAAAGTTTCTTATAAATTATTAGTGTCAACAAGAACTAAAAGCTTATTCTTAACAAATATATGTAAATTTGTAGATGGAAGGCTACAATCTTTAAAATAATTCAGCTAATCAGTAGATTTTTAGCAAAATCACTGATTTCAATTGTTTGTGGTCACCAAACTATTTTTATTTTCATACAACATCGTTTTGTTTTTTTATATTTTGCTTTAATATTTAGATGCGCAAACTTTATCTTAGAAAAATATTCTTCAATTGTCTGCTTTCAAAATGTTTGGGAATGTTTCTCTTGAATCATGCAGTTCAATAGATTATTTTTATTGTTAGGACTACTTTTCAGAAATTTAATTTCAAAATATTCTGTTAGGGACCCGGAAAATTTTGTGGGCCTTGGGCCTGAATTTGTCTTGATCGGTCCCTCGGGAGAGGTTCTGAAACAAACCCATTTTGCATCATTACTATACTTTACATCGAAATGCTTTCTTGCAAGCGTTGAGGTTTTTCAGTCATTCTCAGATCCAAATTGGCGACTTCATGTACTGTTTTTAAACAATATGATTTTTTTTAAAAAAACCTTTTATTTTATCACCTATAGCTACTTTCTTCCATGACTAAGTATAATTTTAACCATAAACGAATGATTAATACTCACAAAAGCTGAATTACTAAACTATTGTATTTTTTACTTAAGGATCCAGAGCAGCCACGATGTAATTGCAAAAAATTTTCTGCTTTGTGGATGACACCTCGCCCTACTGCTAGTAAAGAGAAAGTGGAAAGATTAGCTAATATGTTTAAAAAATCTTTATCAGAGGTATGATTATGTCAAGTTTGAAGCATGATTTATATAATTACAAAACATTATATTAGCTTTTTCTTTTGTACAGGTAGAAATCGCTTTCTACTATGATCTTGTTTTCCTGGTAGTCCAAACAGTGAAAAACAAAATAAATGCAGGAGATTG
The DNA here is from genome assembly GCF_982258835.1 of Parasteatoda tepidariorum. Classification (NCBI taxonomy): domain Eukaryota; kingdom Metazoa; phylum Arthropoda; class Arachnida; order Araneae; family Theridiidae; genus Parasteatoda; species Parasteatoda tepidariorum. The sequence continues at coordinate 40,438,868 of NC_141765.1, forward strand.
GCCAACTCAATTATCTTATCCTTCTTGTTCAACGGAAGATAAAATAGATCCGAATGAACGGAGTTCAGTAAAACTTCTAAATGCTCTTAAACAAGTAAGTTTCAGAAATTACAATCTATGATCAACCTTTTCACATTCAGTCAAGTTCAATGTTAACCTTAACTAAGTTTAACCCCTTAACGATCGGTTAATTTTCAAGAAAACGGTCATAAAAGTGCCTATTTTTTTTATCACCTATCACAAATACACGTATTTGGTTAGTGCTGACATCTAGTTTAAAATAAACTATCTACAATTGCCTTAAAAATATATTGGTACAACCATCTGGTGTGCAAAATGATAAATAAAATGTTTTCCGGACAAAAGAAACGAATTAGTTTTATTTTTATTGGCACGTTACTACTGAACACTCCAGCCCGGAGATATCACGGGAGAGAGAAGGAAGGGGCTAATGGTGAGATTTTTCATATAATTCTCACTTTTTTTAATGAGCACTATCCTCAAACATCCATTAAAAGTATTAATAAATAATACAGAAATGCCAAACACACTTGATGGAATAATTTGCGTTGGACAACGATTCATTACGTTGCTTGAATTACGCACACATTTCTTTAAAAATTCATATTTTTATGTACAACATTATGCAGCTAAACATTGTAGTTTTTTCTTACAATTTTAATTTAAAAACATTTAAAATTTATTCTAGCAATTGAAAAAGAGACATACAAACCTTTTAAACACGTAACTCCTGATAACGTTTTCATTTCTTTACCAGTAGTACAATTATATTTTTTACTACCGCATTAATTACAAAGCATTTTTATTTTATTCTTAAAATATAAAAAGTAGATAGTATCATTTAACAAAAATTTCAAGTTTGCAGCAACTTGATATTCTTTATATTGCAATTAACATTTTTAAAAACACAGTTTATATAAATTTGTGTTCATTAAATAATGCATGCAATTTTTTTTTTCTAATTCTAGGAAGCGTACGAAGGAATGTTCGGTCCTTTCAAAATAACAGACACTGATAGCAGCTATCAAGAATTATCATTATTCATGCGAAATATATCATTCTCAAACAATGTAATAGCAAAACCTAAACGAGTAAGTTTAAATCGCTGTATACTCAATAATTCCCACCCTCTTTATAACAATTCTTATGAATTTAGCTAAAAGTATTTATTTTAGATCGGAATATGGACTTATGGTCGACCAACGGGTAAAATTAAGTTTGAACCAGGAAGCGATCTGAAGAACTTTACTGCTATTACAGTATATCGTGTAACTACTCTCGAGGTTCGTATTGTACATTTTTTATGCAAATTCTACATTAGTATTTTGATTGCAATTCATTCTTAAATATTAACTAAGCTCGTTTATATACTCAAACATAATATGCAATGCATGAGGGAAAAAAGGGCTTCAGTGGATGAGGGGAAAAAGGGCTTCAGCACATCTAAAAATACAAAATCTGAAATAATGCCCCATTGTAACCCACTATATAGTACCAAAGAATATACATGGAGAAGAAGGATAGCTTCCATAGACAGAATGTAAACCAGTTCCCCAAGATTTGGTGCGATCCCTGTGTATAAAGGAAAAAACAACATTTCAACACAGCACAACAGCAGAGGTTCTTGAAACTCTCCTCTCCTCTCAACCTTTACTGGGGTAGAGGAAGAAAAAAAAATTTCTCTTTTCTTACACAATTAATAAACAGTACTGTACTATTAATTAAGATATTTCTTTCAGAATACATTTATATCATCCTTGTTGATTAAATCTGCTAACACATTTCGACATACACATGACAAAATCTCGGACTTTTGCAAGAAACCATCGAGTTGATTGAGAAAAGACATTAAGATGCTTTGCGAATGATTCTAGATAAAATATCGATTAAGAGATTCTGTGCTGTTGGGCTGTTTTCTTCCAATTTGAAAGTTCAGGCTTTTACTGAAATCGTATTTTGAACACAGAGCTAAACTTTTTAACGATCACTTTCTTCAAAATTAACCTCAATATCAAAAACAAAAATTGTGTAACTAATTTAAAATTTAACAGAAGACGTAGTAAAACTTGTATAGGTGCAATTACATCATAACGAAACCAAGAACTTCAGTTTTTGATCAAGTTGGATAAGCAAACTTAAGAACAAACAGCTAGTTTTATGCGGTAGATCCACGATGGTAGAGTAGTTAAGTGGCAGCTTAAAACCTACCTAACTTGAGGTCGATGGTTACCAACTAGTCTGGGAAGTAAAGCTCATGTAAAATCCGTAACAATGAACACGTTGCTAACATTATGCTATTGGTCTCAAAATTGTGGTACCTTAACTTGTATGAATCCTAGGCCAACAACTGTCTTTGGCGAGAATGCTTATGATAGAAAAAAATATATACTTCTACTACTAACTGAAGCTATTTTGCTGCAGAATAAGGTGACTAAAAAGTTTTATTCGATTTAAGTTAATGGAGTCATTTTCATAGCTGTAAAAATAATAAAAAAAATTACGCTGAAGAAAAATTTAATTAATTACTAAATTTTCATTACAGTCATATGAGTAACAGATCAAATACTTAATGAGATTGTATAATTTTGAAGAATTTTAAGAGAGCTATATTTTCCGATCACATTAGCAAAACTATTTTTTTTCAAATAGTTTCTTAGAACATTTGATAACGTTATTATTTTCCATTAAATAAATTATTTTTACAGTTTCATTCTCTTATTTTAGCTTTTTAATTAATCATTTTTATATCTGATTCAAGGAATTGTAGCGTGCTTGCCACTACAATTATTAAATTCCAATTCAATAGTATATTAGATGTGTTAATTCGATTCTATGTTGGGGTACTTTTCATTGGTGAAAGTTGACATTGTCAATAACACTCGCCCCACATCGGTGACCTGCAGACGCGATCTGAACAGGCCTACACACGTCCACTTCGAATCGAACACGTCTACTTCTAAAAATGATCCACATTCAACAGTTGACTTGCTATTTGTGACTGTGACATTGTCCTCATCACACCGGTGATACTCAGTCTCGAACACAAACAACGTCGGCCTGTATACACTCGACTGCTAATGGCAACACAGGAGCGATCATGACGGTGAACTTAATACAGCTCTCCCGGCTTCTCACAAAACATCAATGAATCAACTAGTGGTATCCGTTCATCGAATTCTACCGCAGATAAAATTTTGGTGGGAAAATTCCCTAGCGTGTCTACCACTACAATTATTCAATTCCAATTCACTAGTATATAAGACATGTTAACTCGATTCTATGTTGGAGTACCTTTTCAAAGATGAAGGTTGACATTGTCGTTGGTAACGTACTATCACCACAGACTTTAAGAAATTGAATTCTCTAAGTAACTTCATTATTTTATTTTAATTTTGCTTTCAGATTCCCCCATTTATCTATAAACATGTGGACGGAAATGGAACTGTAACATTCTCAGGCTACTGCATTGAATTAATTGATAACATAAAAGAAATATTAAATTTTGAATATACTATTACTGAAACAGAAGATAAGAAATTTGGCACTATGGATGAAAACCTAGAATGGGATGGAATGATTAGAGACTTAAAGGATAAGGTAAATATGCAAGCATTTTTTCTTTACCAAACTATGAAACCAAAAATGGTTTTAATAATTGAAGCTGATAAAGAAATGGTTATAGTAATACTAGATAACAAAATTGACCAATTAATACGTTTAATAACTTTTTATACGGTTTTTTTTAATCAAAATTCAATGTTTGCATAGAAATTTATCAAGTTCAGTATGGTATGAAGATATTTTGATTCAAAAGTGCAAAAAAGAAGAACAAAAAATTTCTGCTACTTTGAAGTCATATATTATCAAACCATATTAATGAAGTCGTGGTGGTTTAGAGAATAGAGCAGTCGCCTTAACGTAGTGAAACGGGTTCGAATCCCAACAATGGCTGGTCGATACGAATTCCACACCCGGCTCGCATCGAACACAATTCAAACGTAAAATATCCTCAGTGGTAGACGGATCACGGGCTAGAGTCCCCTTGACATTAGGTTAACCGTGGGAGGTTGTCGTCTCAATGTAAAGCAAATGCAGGTAAGTTCCATCAAAAAGTTCACCAAGAAGGCAAATTACTCATATTATTTGATCCAAGAATTCCCTTGTCTTCTGGATTAGGTTCAAATTACAAGGCTACAGAGTTGAGCATTAGTTGCCGTAATTGGGTCGACCGTTCAACGACAGTTATAAAATAAAACCCATTGATGATATAAAATGATTTTTTCTCCTTTAACTAAATAATAGAAAAGTGGAAATCGCATTTAAATTGTAGCCGTACGCTGACTTTGTGTGTTTTCTTTAAAACGTACTAAGTCAATGTACCACAATTGCCAGCTTCATTCAAAAGCATATTGCGTAGCATGAAGAAACATAGGTTTTTTTTTCTTCCTTTTTTTGTTCAAAAAAATTTATTTTTTTAATACTATAATATTATTATATAAAAATCAAGCAAATATTCTCAGAAAAAAAGTAGAAGCATTTTATACTCTTCTATTTTAAATTTTTAAAAAAAATGGATTTGCTTTTGTTTTTTTCAGAAAGCAGAAATTGCTCTTGGTCCAATATCAGTAATGGCAGAAAGAGAAACTGTAGTAGACTTTACGGTGCCTTACTATGATTTAGTTGGTATAAGTATATTGATGAAAAAACCATCAATACCATCATCACTTTTCAAATTTCTCACTGTACTCGAAGCAAATGTATGGATGTGCATACTTGCAGCATACTTCATAACAAGGTAAGAAATTTTATCTAAAAACATTTAGTGTTCCCCTTTCTTACAGTTAAAATATTTTGTTAAAAATTCAGTCAACTAAAAATATATTGATTTCAAAGATTTAATTATGAAATGGAAGTTACATTACTTCCAAATGTTAATAGGCATAATTGATCAAATTTCATCTTTGTTGAACTGAATTGATGTTTCAGTAACTTGTAACAGAAAATCAATTTTCTCTAACGTGTAGATTTATAACAAGCAGTCAAAATTTTAGCAATGAAATCAAGGCCGTCTTAATGGCATGCAGGGCCCCTATAAAATGTAATACTGTTTAAAATCGAGCCACCCAAAATTCACTTACATAAAATTAATCAGTTTTAATATACATAATTTTTAAAATTTTGAGATAGTAACCATTTGTAATCCTCAATACTTAAAATTTAAACAGTTTTCAAAACCGTAGAAGCTATTTAAAATAATTAAATGCATAAAAGATATTACTAGCAAAATGTAAAAGTTTAATAACTATTAAACTATTTTAAACTAACTTTGCGAACTTTTATTGTCTTTTTAGCATTGGTGAAACATTTTTAGAGACATGACCTAACCTAAAACTTTCTCGTATTAATTTGTTCTACTGAGATATTTTTGCGGGAACGCAATATGAAAGCATTTAAAAATTACACAATTATGTTTATTTAAAGTAAGACAAGACTTCCTTTAGCAATTAAACTCAAAATTAAAAAAAAAACTGTTGAAAAATTTCATATTTGGCAAATTAAAAGTATTTATATAAATAATTAAAATTTTAAAAAAAAAAAAGTTTATATATATATATGACTAAAATAACATTGGTTTAAATTAGTCAACTCTACATTAAACTAATATACTTAAAATCATGAGACATGAAATAATTTTCTTTCACTTTAATACTTATCTTTTTCATTGGTACTGTACTTACATAATATACTCAATGTATTATAAATATGATTACACATTCATTAGAATAGATTTATTCAATTGAATATATTTTTCGTTCATTATATTTATTCAATAGAATATATTTCTTTTAAAATTTATGAGGCCATACATTTCTCCTTTCTTTTTAAAATACAATTTTTCGAAAGTAGGTAGGGTGATATATTAAACGTAGGAAAGTTTCTCCCCCCCCCCCTTCGAGTATTTGTGGCCCACGGGCAGTGCCCGGCTATACCTATGCATAAAGACGGTACTCGAGTGAAGTTATAACTTGTCATAAAATTAAATGATCCTTTTTTATAACATTAGTATAATGACTAAAAGACATTCTTTTTATGGATCATTATTTCTACGAATGCTTCTAAAGAAATTAAAAATACTTTCGAAGTTATATATAGTATATCCATAGAAGAATGGACCAGTTCTCTCTCTCTCTCTACCTGTTAAGGCAGAAGGGTGCGATTGTTCTTGTTTTCCAGTGGCGCCATCTATGCCCAAGAATTCGACTTCTGCCACACAAATACGTCTCACCCATTCATTTATCCACAGATCGTAATTTTGACCTGAATCAGAGAACGATCAATCTCCAATTCAGTACCCCCAGAGGTTTTGATTTGTTATGGGAACATGGAGGACTTCGCGACTCGACAGATTTAACGCGCATCAGTTACCATTTTACTACGCGGGGAGTCTTCGGTTGGACCAATTATAAACTTTAATAATATTTAAATCATACAATAAATATACAGTATATCTATAGAAGAAAATTATTTCCGAAGTTGTATACAGTATATCCATAGAAGAATGGACCAGTTATAAATTTTAATAATATCCAAATCATTGTAGAATGCTGGATAGGTAACAATAAAGAACGCGTGATGGGTGTAGACGTTTGTTATGTTCTCTACGAAAATACACTCTATAACAAAAAAATCGACTCTTCCTTGGCCTGCCAAATCACCAGATCTCTCTCCCATCGAGCATGTCTGGGATATGATGGGAAGGCGATTGCATCTGGCACGGAATGTTGATGACCTCGTTCGACAATTGGATCGAATTTGGCAGGAAATACCGCAAGAGACCATCCGGGAGCTTTATCGGTCTATGCTAAGCCACGTGGCAGCTTGTATCCAGGCTAAAGGCGGGTCAACACCTTATTGAACTTGTTACTGTAACTCTGCAATAAATTATTCAATTATTCTGAAATTTGAATCATTTACTATTCTGTACATTGTCTTCCTATCCACCAATTTTCGTTTCAATCGGATAACTCCTTCTTGGTGCGTCGATTTTTTTGTTATAGAGTGTATTTGCCTCTAACTTCGCAGCCAGAAAAGAATTTCAACCAATTCTATTACCTAATAGACTTTGCTCTTTTTTTAGTGAGAAAGAAAATATCAGTCCATCTGCAGGTGTTAAAGGTGGCATCCTTTAATCTTTTAAATCTTTGAGGAAATATTTATTTTTTGGCAATAAGGTCAGTTAACAATTAGCTATGACGCAAAATGAAAAAATAAAATCATGTGTTTTCTATTAAAGAGTAACTCAAGCAGTTTAAAATAAGCGTAAGTGCGAATACTGCTTTGTTTTCGTACTTTCAACGTCATACATAATTATAAAGAGTGAAACAACAGTTAAAAGATTTTTAATCATAATATAGTAAGGTACACAAGACAGGGAAACTGGAACTTTATAGGAAACAACTTTCATTTTCATATACTCATCCACAATAATGTAAAATCACAGTAAAATTTTAAAGTAAATTTAATGACTTCTATGTAAAAAAAAAATTTCCACGAATAACCTACCAAGATACAATTCTACCAAGCAATACTATTAGACATCATATGGATTTGTAAAATTATTTATTTGTAAAATTAATTATTTATTATCTCTTTCAGTTTCCTCATGTACTGCTTTGATCGCTTAAGTCCTTACAGTTACTTCAACAACAAAGAAAAGTATAAAGATTTTGATGATGAAGAGAAAAGAGATTTTACTTTAAAAGAAAGTCTTTGGTTTTGTATGACATCGTTAACACCCCAAGGTCAGAAAACATGAAATAAAAATTTTTACAAAATGCATTTTCAGAATATTAAATTTTTTTTAAATTTATCTTTTTCAGGGGGTGGTGAAGCTCCTCGTAACTTGTCTGGAAGATTAGTTGCAGCTACCTGGTGGCTATTTGGTTTCATTATTATAGCTTCTTACACTGCCAATTTAGCTGCTTTTCTCACTGTATCACGTTTGGATTCTCCCATTGAATCTCTTGATGATCTCGCAAAGCAATATAAAATAAAATATGCACCACAAATGAGCACATCTGCAGCAACATATTTTGAAAGAATGGCATATATTGAAGAAAAATTCTATGAGTAATACACAGCTCTCTTTAAATTCAGAACTAGAGAATTTGTATATCGCGCTCGCTGTGAATGATTTATACAATTTTGACCTCCCAGGGAATGGTGCCTAGTTTAAAGACGGGGGAGGGGTCGAGTTTATTAAATCTGTGTTTATGATTAAACATGTATTTCCCGAGATAAGTCTATTTTAAACGATTTTTACGCCATCTTCACTTCACAATTGCAGCACCACCTATGAATTAAAATGCAACAGCCGGCAAGTTAAAATAGGGTACTTTTCTAGAAAATCTAAATTTGCAATAAAAAATGGTTTCTATTTAAAATTATGAAGTTGCTCTTGCCCCATCTAAAGATGAGATTAGGGATGGGGGTCGAGTTAGGTATCATTGAATGCATAGTTTGAAAATATTTCATGTGTACTTATAGATTTTAAATATGAAGTGTTTCTCAAGTTATTTGATCATTTTTTTTCTTTTTTGAACACCCTGTATATATATAATAATGTACTAAGTATTTTACTCCAATCAAAAGATGCCCACCTTTTTCACAGTAGTGGACCTAATCTTCTGTGATAATAAAGATTCCATATTAAAACTAAAATGCAAAATAAAGCACTTCATTAATGTCTTGCAAGTTACATTTTTTTCCAAACAATAAGATTAGCCATGAATTTTTTATTGTGAGAAAATTAACAATTACAGTTTATGAGAACAATCATAAAATTAGCTACAAATTTAATTACTGATGAAATAAATTTATAAATTTTTCAAAATGTGATAAACTAAGAGCATGTCACCAAGAGCAAAAAAATAAAATAAGGGATCATTCATAAATTTATTTAAAAAAAAGTCTATAATAAAATTAGAAGCTATTACAATCATAAAAATTGATTTGATTTTCAAAAACTATTCATCATTCCATAATAGGAACTAAAATCTGCAGAAATTACATAGTAACTGGCATCCTTGCAACTGATTATTGTAATAAAAATCTCAAAAATGGTTTAATTATGCACATTAAGTAAATCACACTGTTATTAATGAAACTAGTAAATTAAACTTTTTTTTAGAATATGGAAAAATATGTCCTTGGACGACTCTCTAAATGAAACGGAAAGAGCTAAGTTAGCTGTTTGGGATTATCCAGTGAGTGACAAATTTACAAAAATTTGGTGGACCATGCAAGAAACTGGCATGCCTAAATCATTTGAGGATGGAATACAAAAAGTGATGGAATCGAAAGGATCTCAAGAGGGTTTTGCTTTCATTGGTATAAAGAATAATGAATGAATTCTTTTTAGAAACTGCATATTAAAATATATAAAATAAAACTAAAAATGTTATTATATGAAAAAGTTACTTTCAAATTCAAAATACGTATTAAAAAATAAAATGCCCCAGAACATGTAAATTATATTGAAATAAAACCCTAATTACTATGCAAAAAAGTAAGTGGATACCTCACTATTGAAACGCGTGTTTGATTTAACTTAAAACAAAAATTCGCTTACTTGCATACAGGGTTTGTTGATTCAAATCAACTAATTTTTTTTAATATAATTGATTATAAAAGTTAAAAAACAGTGTTTTAAATTATTGATACTTTTATTATTTTCTTTTCTTAGTTTCAAAATTTATTTTAAATAAATTGTTGCATTAATTAATTTTAGTTAACGAAATTATTTTCTTTCTTGGTGTGTGTTAAATTCCAACACATTGAAAATTACATTTTTAAAAATCTTTTGATTCTTGAGATTGAAAGTACAGATTAAAGTAAACATTTAATGCTGTCTTAATATAGAGTTGCATAGCTGTAGAAAGTAATTATTAAACATGAATTTCTTCAAAAAATAATGTAAATATTGTTAATTAAAATTCTACCCTTTGAAAGAAAAAGCGTGGAATTAAAATCTACATTATATTTTATTGGTGGAAAATGTATATTTCTGAAGCTTTTTTAAAAGCATATTAAAAAGAAAATACCTAATTTGCCAAAAATAGAAAGAAAAAAAAAGGCCAATAAATTCAGATATTTTTTTCCTGATATAGTGTCATTCCTCCCTTTCAAACTCTTTCAAAGTCTATTTGAAGCAGTAGGGTTATTAACTGGTATTTTTTCTCATAATATGTTTGCAGTATCTTTGACATCCGATTTTCTATAATGAAATTTAGTAAAAAAAAAAATTCCTATGAGTACATAGATTTTTTAAAAAAAAATATTTTTAGCCTAACTTATCTATTTTGATGTAGAATTAAAAGTGAATATTTTAATATAAAAATATATAGATTAAATATTTTTTTTTTGATGAATGACTACATTTATAAACACAATCTTCTACATTTATTTTGTCATTTTAAAAATCAAGCGGAAAAAAAAAGAAATTTTAAATTAAAATTATGGTTTGCTAATTGAAACTTTGTTTTAATAGTTAAAGTACAGGGGTCTGTCCAAGTGAAATTTTCTACCGTTTACCGGTACCAGCACAAATTTAAATTTAGGAAAAACGGTAGAATAATTTCACAAAATACTTTTTTCTTAAAATTTTATTTTTGTGTCTCGTAAGAAACGATAAATCCAAATCTTTAATTTTCAAAAATTATGTCTGAATTTTCACAAGATAGTTATCTCTCAGAAAAACCTAGACAGACCCATAAAGTATTCTTTAAATTTTCTATTTGAACTAGTCCTTAAATTTCAATCATGCATTTGTTTCAAAATGGTTGCTATGCATTCAAAGCTATGTATTATAATGAAAAATTATTTTAGTAAGTTAAAATATTGTTCTAAATATTGTTATAATATATTTTAATATTAATTTAATTTTGATTAAGCATTTATAAACTTTTTTTAATCATAAATTAAAGTTCTTACAGTGTATTTGAATAAAAATCAAAAAAAATCTGATTTAAATAAAAAAAATCTGATTTAAATAAAAAAAATCCGATTTAAATAAAAAAAAATCTGATTTTTTGGATTCTTTAAAAAAAATCAAAAAAATCACGAAACCTGCTTGCTTATCTTTTAAGCAAATAAAATGGACAACTAAAATTATAATTAAAAAGTAGGATTAATAATAAAAACTTTATAACTAAACAAAGAAGCTTTAAAACAATATTTATAACGTTTTTAATTTTATAATAATTTTTGAAAAAATATGTGCTTACAACTTAGTTGCAATATAGATGCTTAAATCTAGTAGCCAACTTCATCTCATCTACAGGAATCTGTAAAATTAGTGTATATTGAATAATGAAGTATTTTTCAGTATCATCTATTACACTTTAACTTTTTAGTGTATTTGTTGTAATATAGGACCAGAAGTACTTCTGTATAGCATTTCAAATTAAAATATTTTCATCCTAAAAACTAAAAGCATTTTTATGTGAACTAAAAGTTTTTAAAGCCTAAATTTTGAGTTTATGATTTGAAAAATGTATCTAGATTCATGATGCTACCTTATTTGGCGCTACCTTAGTATTTTTCTATCACTGTATAAGATGTACAGTTTGTGAGAATCCTCACTCACAATGAGAAATTTTTAATTTTTCTACTTAATTTGATCTTTTTTGCTAAAAAATGAATATTTTGATACAATTCTTCAGATTCTTGTTTGTTTAATTTAATTAAGAATTTTTAAATGTTTGAGAGCAATAACAAAAAAAAGGGGGGGAAAGAAAATTTAAGACATTCTTTTCTTAATCTGAAAATAGTTATTACTAGCAAAAATACGAGAATAAAAGTTTTAAAAAAACTATTTCAAGAAAATATTTAGTAGGAAAGAAAAAAAAGATATTGCAAAAAAGCTGGAAGTTTGCTAGTAGGTCAATTTTTTGAAACAGTTTTTTATTTGAAAATTTACAATAAAAGTTATTATATACTTGCATGGCTTTCTTTAAAGTTTATATGAGGCAAGTTTATTTTAAATAACAATTTTGAAAAAGTAAAGCATAAAGCTTATATATATACAGTTATAGTTTAGAAACATTTTGCCTAAAAAAAAACAGAATTCAAGATTGGTGAAATAACTTAAGATAATTGACTCACAAAAATATATACACAACAAACGGTAATATGTATATGAGAATACATTGGTAATATTGTTCTTTAAACTGGTTGCTTTGGCTTGTCTGCTTTTTTTTATTCTGTTTGCAATTAAAAAGACATGTGCAATTATTGCACATTTCTCATTTTTGTTTTTATTTCTTAAACAATCAATAAGATTTCTTAAAAAAGCAAACAAAAATTAAATTTATTTATTAAAACAATATATTGAAATTTCTGGAAAAAAAATAATGCAAAAATTAAAGTAAAGATGGGCAGGCATAAAGGGAGTTCCAAATTTTAATTAAAGCAATTTAAAATTAGTTCTGAAATCTTTGAGGTGGTTATATGAACACAAATGATTCTTAAAAGCCATTTTTATTTTAAGTTAAATTTTTAAAAATTTATTGATGTTGTACTTTTCTTAACACACTTATGATAACCAAAAACCTTTAAATACAACAATGCTTTTAAAAAAAGATAGAAAATAGAATGAAAATATTTCTCGCAAAAGCAAAAAGAGAATGAAAACATTTCTTGAATTTGTTTCAATATAAGGAGAAAATTTTGGCTTGTTTTTTGGTCCATTTTAATAGCTTGCAATATTCTAAATTAACTTTTTTTTCAATGAAAGTATAAACAATTCCAATAACAAATTAGTATTTTCTTTGGCTTATTTTAAATATAAACTATTTCTTTCAAAGCGGATTCAACTCAAGTAAAATATGCTGTTATGACTAACTGTGATCTGATATCTGTTGGAAGTGAATTTAGTAGGAAACCACTTGCTCTTGCAGTACAACAAGGTTCTCCCTTAAAAGATCAGCTATCTAGTGCGTGAGTATCTTATACAATCTTTAAATTTTCGATAATTAAAAACAGTTATTTTTTTACACGAATACAGATAAATATCTAAATGTACAATATCTATAGCATGAGACGCGATGGCTCAGAGGATAAGGCGTTCGCCTTCCAATGAGGTGAACTGGGTTCGAATCCTGACAATGGCTAGTCGGTACAAATCCACATCCGGACCACAGTACTGACATGAAACATCCTCAGTGGTAGACGGATCATGGGTTAGAGTCCCTTTGCTGTCAGGCTAACCATGGAAGGTTCTCTTGGTCTTCCTCTCCATGTAACACAAATGCGGGTTAGTTCCAATAAAAAGTCCTCCACAAAAACAAATTTCTCCCTATACTTGATCCAGTAGTTCCCTCGTCTTCCGGATTGGGTTCAAAATTACAAGGTTATGGAGTTGAGCATTAGAAGTCGTAAACCCGAAAATTGGGTCGGCTGTTCAATGACAGTTACAAAATGAAATATCTATAGCATATTTTGCAAAAACAAACTAAGCTGGAACTAATGAGTAAAAAAAATGTACAACTAATTAATAATAAATCATTTATGATATTCAGTTATTTAAATGGTCAGTTAAAATAAGTTAAACATGTTATCCTTTTTCTATTCATACATTATTTTGAATAATCATACATTACTTTGAATAATTAAATATTTTTGAATTATAAAACATTCTCTTAAATTTATGTATTTTTCTGCTAAAATCCAGTATTTCAAAGCATTCAATATAACACTAAAAAAAACATTTAATTTTTAACACCTTTAAAAAGATTTAATTAAAAAATATTAAATTTTTAATGGTTGTATTTCTTTGGATACAAATGAACAAATAAAAAAACAATTTACAAATATGTTATTAAATAGATTTTTCTAGTTATCTGTTCCTGACTTATTTAAAACAAAAATTCTCATCAAAAAAAAATTGTGCACATTGAGATTTGGATATCTTTTATATCATAATAATTCAATTAAATAATTACTAAAAAATATTAGAAAACTAGTATAATAATTATCAATAAAAGTTTTGATTTGCTACAATAGCTGTCAAGACAGTCACAAATGAAAAAAGCATTATAAGGGTTGAACTTTTGATCTCCAATTTTTTAAATTGTAACTCTCTTTATACTTTTAAGGATTCTAAATCCAAAAAGAGACTATTTGCTTATTCCAAAAAATTTTATTTCTGCATAAATTTCTTAACTTAATTAATAGTAATAAACATAAAGAAGGAATTAATATTAACAAGTATATAAGTAGTATTATTGGGAAAAGCATGTTACTTCAAAATGATGTTTAATAAATTCTTATTTATATAAATAAATTCAATTATATTTAAGTCTTATGACATATAGTCAATTTTCTTTTTTTTCTATCTCCCTTTGATGCTGTTTATACCCCACAGAGCCTCTTGTCAGTTTTTGGCAAGATTAGAGGAGTTGGTATTTTTTGATATTTCTGTTTAAATATTTGCATGTCCTTCTGGGAGAGTAAAAAAATATGAATTTTTACACGGGGCATGTCAGGCAATATAATTTTTGAGCTCTGCCACTAAATGAACAGTTCTTAGGAGAGTCCTTTAAATCATGAAAACCAAATTCAGCATATGAAAATCTCAATATTAGATAAAAGGAAAAATCATCACTCTCATATTACCAGATTTTACTGAACAAATAAATATAAGAAATTCGAAAATGTACTCATCTCTTCCACAAACACTGTGTTCTAGAAATTAGAAATATTGATCCTTAGCAACAAATTATGAAGTAGTCTTACAAAATTTGCCACACTTTTCATTCACCAATTATAAGACATCAATTATCTCTCTAGAACTTATTGCTAATTGTAACACTTTTCCCACAGTATACTGAAACTTTTGAATCAAAGAAAACTGGAAGGCTTAAAAGAAAAGTGGTGGAATAAAAATCCAGCCAAACTAGAATGTGATGACAGTGAGCAACAAAGTGATGGAATTAGCATTGCTAACATAGGCAAGTTATAACTATTAAATAAATTTCAGTTATAAATTCTGCAATGTATACAGTGAATTCCAAACCAAAGAATAAAGATTTGAAGATATTAAATGAAATTCAATTAATGATAAAAATATAGGATATTATTGCAGAGAATTAGTAACTTTGGCAGTTGAAAAAAAATTATAAGTAACATTTATGGAAACCCTTTTTCCCTTAAATATTATACAATATACACTGGTTATCATAAATTAAGGAAAAATCACAAAAATAGTGATAACTCTTTCAAAAGTAAGCCAAACCGTGCAAAATTTGCATATGTTGTCCACTAAGAGTAGCTGAGTAAAATTGCAATATGCAAATTAGTGGCGCTGCACTCGGCTTACGTCATCTGCCTGGAGCATAAAAGTCCAAGTTTGAGAGAAAGCACACAAATTTTACTGTGATTGCGACATTGAAAATCTGAGATAGCCAATTCGTAATAATGACCTCTAGGCATCATTTGCCTGAAGAACTACGATGGAGAGCCATCGGGAGACTAGAGGCAGGGCAGAGTCAATCAGAAGTGGCCAGATGGCTAAATGTGAGTCCATCTGTGGTTCATAGACTTTGGAGGCAATTTCAAACCACAGATTCGGCATCTAGGAGGTTCAGTCAAGGACGGCCAACTGTTACGACCAGTGCCGATGACCGATATTTGACATTAAGTGCACGCAGGAATAGAACCGCTACTCCGACACATCTTAGATCCTCTCTTGCTGCAGCCACCGGAAGGTTGGTGTCAACGTCAACTGTGCGCAGAAGGCTCCACGAAGGTGGTCTGTATGCGAGACGACCAGCCATTTGCGTGCCGCTCACATCACGCCATAGGAGAGACCGTTTGCAGTGGGCCCGACAACATGTCCACTGGACGTCAGATCAATGGAGGCCTGTTCTCTTTACGGATGAGTCCAGGTTTAGTCTAGAAAGTGACAGTAGACGTTATTTGATATGGAGAGAACCTGGGACCCGTTATCATCCATCAAACATCCGTGAAAGAGATGCATACGGAAGAGGCAGTGCCTGTGTTTGGGGAGGCATATCCTTAGGAGGGCGCACATACCTCCATGTCTTTCCAAGGGGAACCGTGAATGCTCAGGTTTATCGAGACAACATCCTTGATGCTTATGTGCGCCCATATGCCGGGGCAATTGGTGATTGCTTCCTGTTACAGGACGATAATGCAACACCACACAGAGCTCGCATTGTTGATGATTATCTTCAACAGGAAACAATTACTCGCATGGAGTGGCCAGCTCGATCCCCGGACTTGAATCCTATCGAGCACGTTTGGGATGCTCTAGGGAGGCGTGTATCTGCCATCAATCCGCCCCCTCAGACCCTTGCCACGCTTGCAACTGCTTTACAAGAGCAATGGCTCTCACTTCCTATTGAACTGATAGACCGCATAATTGAAAGCATCACACATCGCTGTTTGTGCTGTATTGCTTCTAGAGGCAATCATATTCCATATTAAAGGTACTTTTTCTATTGCAAACCGATACTTCCAATTTGTTTATTTTATACATGTGCTAATTTCTATACTACTATTAATGTCTGATAATTTCTTTTTATGTTGTTTAATACCTTACTATGTGTTGTATATTGTGGGTAAGTTTCATAAAATTCCATGTGTAATTTCTTGAGTTATCGCGATTTTTGTGAATTTTCCTTAATTTATGATAACCAGTGTAGATGGTTTTCACAACATAATTACCTCATTAGATGATTATATGACATTAAAAAAAATTGAAAAGCTGAAAAGATAGGTAATCTAAATTTTCACTGATGGATTTTCTGTTAAATTTTTATTTTTAAATCACAGAAAACATCGACTGTCTAAATTTTCTCAGTTTTTGAACTTTAAAAATTGATTTAAAAAAAGGTGACTTTTTTGAAATGATTCATAAAAAAATATTTTATATAAAATTTAAAATTTAGTATTCTTAATACAAAAATATATTTAAGTTAAAACATGATTTTCTAGAAAAAAATATACTGAATTTTATTAAATTCAGGGAAAACTGTTTTACACCATTTTATAAAATTAACAATAATTTTCAAAGTATTTAGCCTTTGAAAGGCAATTCCAAAAACATAAAAGATTAAAAAGGAAAATAAATCTTTTACAAAATAAATGTTTAATAAGAACAAACATTTAATAATAAAGATTAATTTAGTAAATTTAAGAAATAATATACGCAGATCAACATAGCTGTTATATTAATATTTTGCTGTATCTTAACATTTCAGGTGGCGTATTCATTGTCATTCTTATTGGAGTTGTACTTGCAGTAATGGCCCTAGCAGTAGAATATTTCTTTTACAAAAACAAGAAGCAGAGCACGAAAGTAATTACTGTAGATAAAGTACCGAGAGACAGACTGCGAAAAAAATAATAATCATACATTTATTGTTCATATTATTAACAATGTTCAATTACTGTATTTCTGTAACAATACTGTTAATAATAATGTTCATATTATTAACAGTATTAAAAAAAAAAAGAGAAAAATATTTGAAATACAGGGAAAATATTTTTAAGGTGTTAATGACTTTAAAAAACAAAACATACCAAATACTCTATGTCACATTTGTATTTCTTGATATAAAATTTGAAATAATGTATTTCACAAATTCAAGTAATGATAAATGTTTGCATTTGTAATTGTTTGAGTAAAGTAATTTAAAATATAATAGTGTCAATATTTTTAATCTTCTTATTAAGTGTACACTACTATTAAAAAAACATGGATGAAATAGCATGATACAGGTATATGGCAATTAAAACTCAATGAGTTACATGGGATGAGATGTTAATCTCACTCATACTAATAATCAAGAACAATGAAAAATTATAACAGAATATTTAGATATTAATTATCGACATATTTTAGGATTTCATAACACATAAATATACTTTAATAGCATTATATACATTATTTGTTATTATTCATAATTTATTCATTATTACCTTATAATAAAAGTAATGTCAAAATTATTTATCGATCATTTTTTTTAAATTGGTCAATGTACTTAATCATTTTGAGTTGATACATTTTGCTAATATAATGAGGATTGAAAAATAAAATGACCAATAATGGAACAATTTTAACTCAATATTTATTATTATTAACTTAAACTTCAGAGTAAAAAACTTGTTACATGCTTATTTTTAAATATTTTGTTGGAAAAAAAAACAGAATTGACCAAGCATGTGACCCTTTTCTTTTAATCCAAGGCTGTATCTCTAAGCATCCAATGGTAGGATCCTCACATAAATTTAAAATTTGATACTCAAATAATGTGGTCAACATCTGAGCTCTTGTTCTTTCACTTAACTTCCCCATAATAAGAAAGAACATACAGTTTTGAAGAATATACTTGCTATGTAGAATCTTTTATTCCATTATGAGGTGCAAGTATGTTGTTAAATATATAAGTGGATTTTTAAATGCCTTAAAAGAAAAAGTATACCTTATTATACCAAACCTGCAAATTTTTAAGCATTGGTACAAGCTATCAATACCGAATAAAGGATCTTCCACTATCTACTTTTGAAAGCAGATATTTTTAATAACTTTCTTAAGGTGAAATTGCTTCACAGAAAAATAAAGATGAATTGGAGCAGCAGATACGGAATAAAAAGGGCGGGTGAATGAATAATAGAAAGAAGTGGAAGTGCTTTCTTTCTTAGAATTATTTAAGGGCAAGAGTAAAAACTGAATGAGGGCTGCATAGTTGTGTTCTTTTTTTCAGAGAAGCAAAGATCTTTGTTTCATTGCTGGTTAATGATGTAAGACTGAAGGAGAGAGAGAGTGAGGATGGATGAATGAATAGTAGAAAGGGGTTTGCATTCCTAGAATAATTAAAAAAGATTAGAAAAAACTAGTTCAGCATGAGAGAGTGCAGTTTCCCTCTCATTTTGGGGGAAGTAATGATGATTTTCTTTGTTCCTGGGTAATGATGTAAACCAGGAAACTAACCATCTTAATGATGAGTGTTTAGACGAATTCAACTATTTTGATTTTTCTTTGATAGTTTTGAAGATTGGGATTGAATTTTCCAATAAACTTGTATTTCAATACATTTAATTTCATGTCTATATTTCCTTTTTCTTAATTTTATTTGTTGACTGATCACATGTGCTGCAATCATGCTGATTTTTCATTTAAACAAAAAAACAGAAAACAAAGGTGGTTATTTAAAGTTATCTAAAGTAAAATATATTTCAGACTTTATTCTGAGATCAAACTACAGTAGAACCTCGATCAACCGAGCTTCGATTAACCGAGGTTTCTGTTAACCGATGGATCTCCTATTGCTCAAAAATTGGCGCTATAGGGCAGCCCATGATAGAAATTCTGGACTTTTGCAACGAAAGGTAACAGACTTTTTTAAAAGAATGTGAATTTAACAAATTAATGTATATTAAATTTTAAAAATACAATATTTTTTTGAGATTTGTGCTATTTTTGAGAATGCGTCTTTCGATATTTAACTACGTATAGTTAAAAAAAATTCCATTTTACTTTTTAAAATTTACAACAAGAGTTGATTTCCTTTTTAAATCTTTTTAGCTGTGAAACATAAGTCATATATGTTTAACTTATCATTTAAAAAACGTTTCATTGTTTTTTACTTTAACAGTAGTTAAATTCGCAAGCACGTACGGTTTTTATACATGGTTTCTATTAACCGAGATTTCCGATATCCGAGGTACTAGCGGTCCCAATTATCTCAGATAATCGAGGTCTAACTGTAATTAAAATATTTGCTTTTACACATTGTTTATATTTCCATTAATTACGATTATCAATAATTTTAACATACATCATATCAAACATGACTTCGTAATTTTACAGAGAGTAATCAATATTTTACAATTGGTACCATTTAATTACCCTCGACAAGAATGCATGTTTTTGTTAAAATTTGAGGGGTGCAAAATCTATATTTTAAAGGAATTGTTCTTCACCAAAATGCAGCATTACCCAAAAAGCACATTTAGAGTGGAATCACCAAACTGAGTAGTAACATGCACTTGGTCCCAATACATAAAACAGAAAAAAAATTCTGTACTTCCTTCAGTGTAATACGACAGGAAAATGTTAGTTTTATGATAAAATACAAACTCTTCAGCAATGAAATATACAGTTAAGTAATTAGAAACGTTTATACATAATTTAAAATATGAGAGTATATTTAAATTAACTGTAAAAAAATGGACATATTCCCTTCTAATTCATCTAATGTTTCATCTAATTAAAACAAGGTAGTGAGCCTCAATATAATATATTTTTAAGACAAAGAAAATTTTAAGCATATATAACAGTTAAAAAAATGAAAAATATTTAAAAATGTTGTTTTAACTACACAGTAAAAAGTCAACAAATTAAATTCTTTATTCAGAATACATAAATAAGTGAATTGGTTAATAACAAAAAATTTTTCACTCACAATGTTAACAATTCAAGAGATAGAATTTTTCCAAATAAGTAGCAAAGCATTTCAAAAAGAAATACGCAATTAAAATAAATAAAAAAACTTGGTAGACACAGATATTTTAACAAATAACAATTATTTTAGATATTATAAACATGAATACACATAGAATTACTCCAAAGTTTGGCAACTGTTGGTCTGAGCATGGACCAAGGTACGTCAAAAACTTAACTACCGAAAAAATTTTGAAAGAATAAAGCAGATAAGAGATAACAATGAGAGAAAAATAAAATAAATTGATAAAGGAATACAAGTCACTATTCAGGACCTTGATAAAAATTTTAAAAAGTATATGAACCTCACATAAAGTTACTTGCTGCACCTGATTTACTCTAATGGCTGTTTTGTTCTATATACAAATTAGACATTTCTCTTCTTAAGGAGTTGTTCAAATATTACAAAAGCATAGTCAGATTTTGAAACTCTTCTTCTCCTGGTCAACAAAAATAAGCAAATCACCCACTCTTTGTTTATATAAGGTTTTAAAAAAATCTGATCAAAGCATTTTATAGTCAAACATAAATCAAAACAATTCTTAATTTGCTTGCAATAAACTTGAAAATCAGCTGAAGTAAAAATTAGCATACACTTTATTGTTACCAGACTTAATTTAAGATTATTTGAATGTTATTAAAGAAATCGAATAATATCTCTAGTAAATTCTGACATGCAGAAGCTCATGCAGAACTCTAATGTGATTCAAGCACTAATTAGACCAGATGATTCATAGGAATGCTGGAGAATTATTAAGTTATCTGCTATCTAAGTACAAAAAGAATCAATTATTTAATACAAAACGATTGATTACAAATTGATATTACCTTCATAAATTTGAGTAATATTTTATTTAAGCAAAAGTCAAAAGCGTCTCACCATTTGTCAGCAAAAATTAGCAAATTCAATATCCTTAGGAGTGTATGTAATATTTGAATAGCCCTTAACCATCAAAATTAAGCATAATACTTATTGTTACTTATATGAACGAATAAAATAAATTATTAGTAGGAAATATGCTATTAGAGTTCAGAAAACCTATTCAGCAAAGTAAAATGACTAGCTTTTGGGAACAAACACCTAGATAGAGAAAAAAAGAACATTAGTATAAAATATATATATATATATATATATATATATATATATATATATATATATATATATATATATATATATATATATATATATATATATATATATATATATATTTAATCACAAAATTATCAACATAAAATTATGAAAACAAAATACTTTTATTATTTTAAAATTCTTTTATAAATCATTGAATCAACCACATAAAATGATATTGAATAAACGAAACTTTAAAGGAAGGCGATAATTGTAGGTACTACTTTTACTATATATATGTCCACACATATAACCATAAACCTTTAAGACACAAATTCCTAGAGAAAAATATATAGTAGTAACAAATACATTACCTCAATAAAACAGAAACTTATTTTTATCTCATGATGAGATAAAAATAAGCTTAATTTATTTTAAACGAAATGTGTAAGTACATGTGTATTGTATTAACAGTGAATAAATAAAATATACTGGGATTTTAAGAACTTGATGAAAATCTTAGCAATACCTGACAAGAGTTATCCATAAAAACAATGTGAATTTACAATAAAACTGTAGTGCATCAAGACTATCAAAAAATAATTACTCAATTATAATAACATTGTAATATTGGGATTATAAAAAAATATGCAGCAATTATTGCAAAAAATGATTGATAAGACCATGTATATTTATAATGAAATCAAGCTCATCAAAAAATTATTGCTCAAGTGGGAGATTGGAAATTTGTCGGTTGTAATAGTACCCTATAAAATATTGAATGCATGTGGAAAATTTTTGAAATAACTGTCATAAAAGCTACTAAAATAACTAAGTGAATTAATGAATAAATTGTGGCAAATAGAACACTTCAAAAAGAGATTACTTAATCGTGTTATTTGCATTTCGTAATACTAAATTGAAATTTAGAGATTTTAAAAAATATATGGAAATCGATTGAACAGAACTATCAAAAAATAACTGAAAATCTATAAAAACTTTGAAAGAATCAAATATATTTTTTTAATTTTGGTCCCACAACTTTGATATCTCTTTTTTTTAAAAGTAAGATGTCTGTAAATTTCTGAAATCCAAACCTTCCGAACCCTAGAGTAGTCCTAATTTTCAAAGTGGCAAAATATGGCAGCACAAAATATCTTTATTTTATGGAATTCATATTCACTGAGTAGAAAGTAAAAAATTGTAATGGTTCTCGATCATTGTATTGTAAAATAGTAGCCAAGTCATTATTTTCTGGGAAGGAAAAGACTGGAATTAAAAACTATTCAGAAAGAAATGTTACCATATATTTCCGAATATAAGCCCAGCTATATATAAGTCAAAAAGTGTTTTTCAATTGGAAATTCCCCCAAAATTTAAAATTTGCATATAACCAGACAAAAAAAAATAAGGCATACTATGCTTGGAAATAAAAATGTACTTTTTCTTTTCTAAACAAACATTGCAGCTGAGCGGCATGAATTAAGGTCAGATCATCAGCCCCAATCTGTTTTTGTTTCCCTTTCTCTCTGCCTCCAGGCTTTTCACTAACCAGTAAGGATTAACATCAGCCATAGTTCTACTTGGCATAAAGCCAAATTAAAGAATTACCAAGGACTAAAGAAACAGCATTGTGTTTAAAAAGCGTGCTGTGGTGCTTAGGAACTCATTCTTAGCTCATAAAACTGATAAAGTCAAGGATGGATGGTAGTTTTTCTCAATTTGAGCTCATAAAAGTAATAATGTCAAGGATAAATGTAGTCTTTCTCAATCTTTATATTTAGTCATTTCGTTTTCAACTATTATTTTATGCAATTTTATGTCTTGCATGTACATTTCATGATATTTACTGATTATTACTAAAGCTGGATAAAAAAGAAACATTCCTGCTGGCAATGTTCACCTGGTTTTTTCAAAGTTAGTGAATCCGATTATAAGCTGACCTCTCCCTCTACTTTAGCTTTCAAAAATTTTCTAAAAATTCTTAACTTACATTTGGAATTGAAGAAATTTTATTTTGCAAAAACCTTTTTTTTTTTTTGTGATTGCATTTCATATGGGGCCATCCAATTATTACATAAGCATCCTTTTCTTATTTTTAACCCCTGCTCTCTTGTAAGCAAAATTAACTAACTGCAAGCCCACCTGTGCTAAAGCAAGATTTTCAGATTTAGCAATAATAATCTAATATTAAGCATTTTTATGATAGTTATAAAAATTTCACATTTCAAATATTTTCCTTAAAAATCTGTATAATCAAATTTCTGGATCCTAATTTTATGAAACACAGCTTTTCACAATGTTTTAACTTCAATTTTAAGCATTTACATCTACTGAATAGAGCTGTGATGGCTCAGAGGTTAAGGCACAGAACTGCCATAGTGAAGAACTGGGATTCAGTCCCTAGTGGCGGTTTGAAGCCCACTCAGTTTCAGATTGATGGGTACCAGCTTGTCTGGGAAGTAAAAGCAATTTGTGCACAAAGCAGATAAATTGCCACAATCATTCAATTGATCTCAAAATTGTGAAGCCTTAACCTCAATGATCTCCCTAACCTACAAGGGTCTGTTGTGAGAATGCTTCTTTTTTTAAAAAAAAATCTATTCTATAGATAACAAATAGCAGGTAAGAAGAATATTACCAATTGTGTTCTAGGAATATCATTAATTATTCCTTATCTTGTGAAATCATTTGTATTTGAAAGAGATTAAAAAATTGATTTTGGACTGAAGAAAATAAATATTAAAATAGATTTTTTTCATTGATTTTTTTTTCTTTAAATGTAATATTTTTTCAAATTTTATTATTTGTTTTTTTAAATAATTATTTATCAAATTTATAAGCAATTTTTGACGATAATGGGACTTTATTGTCTTATGTAAGCATTGCTCAAACCTCCACCCTCCTTGTCAGCAAAAATAATCATATTGAGATTCCCCTTCCCCCTTAGGTGCTTATATAATAGCAGAATGGCCCTTGTGAAAAATTTTGTAATTAAATTTTTATAATGTTTATGCAGGTGAAAGGAAAGTAAAAAAAAAAGTTTTATTTTTAAACAGACTTGTAAACCTGAGCCATCCAAGTTTTCATTTCAAATAAATACTAAGCTGGATCTTCGATATAAACATAAAACATTTTGCAGAAGTTCTTTTTCAAAAAAATTTTTTTATTTTTTCTAAGCATTTGTATTCTTGTTCATTTCAAAATAACATATGCCATATAGTGTAGCCATCTGTCAGTAATACAATTTTTTTATTTTATGTATTTGTGGATAATACGAACTAATACAAAGCCAAATGTATTTAATACCAACTCAAGATATTTTAAACTTAAAATTTTGCTTATCTGCTTCACAAAGAGAAAAAAAAGTGATAAGGTTAGTCATACATAGAACAAAATCATATGTTGTATGTACCTTACTTCTTTTTTTAAATGCAGAATATTTTTGGGATTCGTTTGAAAAATAAATTAATACTACTGGGCTTCCACTCAACTCTAGAAATAAAATTCTCTAACCCTTCCAGGTTTTCCAGGAAAATTTTAATTTATATTTTTGTAATACATGGAAATATTTCGTCAGAAATATAATTTTTTTTAATTTAACACTAAATCGAAATTAATTTTTGATAGAAAATATATCAAATATTACATTTTGTAAAAACAAAATTTCAGTAGGCGAAGAATTAACAAAAAGATTTTAAAATAAACAAGTATACCTACTCACTATCAAATAATTGTACAAATTTTTGTATCAGGAAAAGCAGTTTTTATCAGTTTGTATTAGAAAAATCTATGTTTTGTATCAATTTGTATCAGGTAAAGAGCAAGTTTTGCATCTAAAAAGACACAAATAGCAGGAAGCAGTAAATAGCAGATAAACACAACTATCAAGATAAATAAAAAGATTTCTTTTTAGATCGATTAAATGCAGAAAATAAAACAAAAAGAGCACTATAATAATTTTTCAAAACAAAAGTTAAATGTTTGGAATTACTTTTTGCATCATGAATTTTACACTTAGTTTTATCCATGACAAATGATTATTCTCACAGAACACAGCCATTACTTAATTTATCTTTGACTTCTAGGTTTCCAAAGTTAATTTGAAGTTACATTTCGCTCTTATAAGTTCACACAAAAAAAAAATTTTTAAAAAAAAAAACAGTTTGTAAATGAGAACGTGGGGAGGATGTTAATAGTAAGGTAGAAATAAATGTTTTGCTGATGAAATTTTACAAGTCATACAATTAAAATTTTAGATTAGCAGCTTTGTAGAGAATTGTAACTTCTGCAAATTAGCATAAAAATAACACTACCCAATAACGTAAAAGGAAGTAGATTTTGGGCATGGCGAACTAAGCCTAGTACCATCATGTGTATCAGAAAGTAAAATGAAACTATGCTATAAAAAGAAAAATAGCACTTATTTTTCTTAAGTATGTGCAAAAAGTCAAATTTCAGTTTTGGTGCAAAAAAGGCCAAAACAATACATTTATATAAGCTTCTTTGATTTGGCACAGATCTGCAAAATTGGCACAGGCGTGGAAGCCCTTTGCTTGCCTAAATACAGAGTTTTTAAAGCACAGTGTTGAAAGAAGCAGCAAAACGACCTGGTATCAAGTAAACGTATTTTATTTGAACAAGGTTAATAAGATTACTATTTACATTATGATCCTCAGGAAAACAAATATGTACCATAGCACAGAATTTCTCAGGAAATTACATCATGATAGAAATAAATAAGCAAGCAAACAGCAAGTTTGACTTTGAAAAACAATAATGTGAGCAAACAATGATATAAAAACATCTGACTACTATTATGTTTGAGAAGATTTATAATTTTTAAACCAATTCTTTTAGTTCTCGGTGAAGCATAAATAAAAGGATCTAAACGATTTTTCAAAGGTATGAACACATTCCTATGGCCAGAAAATTGATACACAAATATTTAAATCACAAATACTGAAAATAATTTATTTTTTCACATATATTTATATATATTAATTAATATATATTTAATAGTAATATTTCTTTATCATCTTCCATCATTCTTAATATTATTCACTATTATTATTATGATTTGATATTTTATTTTCATTGCAAATTAACAGTTTAAAAATGAAAGTGGTATTCTTTTATTATAAAATAATCCTGTAATATCCCCTTATCAGATACTTTTTGCAAAAAAAATATTGAATAATTTTATGGAAAACATTTTGAAAATGGTATATACAGGGTATTAGCTACATTATAGATTTTCAAATCTATGACTTTCCATGAATAATTCCAAGAATTTTTCATGACTTACCAAAGTTACTATTTTCTCAAACGAAAAGTCAACAATAAATTTAAAAAAGCATTATAATAATATTAATTGAAATGATAGGAATAACCAAAACTGTAATACTCTGCATCTTCATAGTTATTGATTTTAAACTTAAAAAAAAGAGTAAAGAAAAAGTTGAAGCAATAAAATAGTTAAAAAAATACAAAAGCAAATAACTAAATAGTCAGATATATGTATTTATTTAAACCTGTTTTATTTCTTCTTAAAAGTAAGTGTAATATAAAAAGCCTAAACTGGAATTTTAAATTGATAAAATGAAAAATAACAAATAGATAATAAAATTCTGCAATCACGGAAGTTTAAAAGATAATTCGCTCAAGATATGACGTTCTTTCTTTCATTTTTTTTTTTAAATGAAGAACACCATAATTTTTAAAGAACAAAATGAAACAATTTTACATTTCATAAAATGTGACTATGAGTGGAGATTTTGTTACAAATTCAGATATTCAAAACACTGTGAAATTGGGAGGGTATACCATTTTAAAAATTATATTTTTCAGCAACTTAAATTTATGACTTTCCATGATTTTTTTTTCAAAAAATAGTTAAAATCATGACATGTCATGACAAATTTTGTTCAATACTGAGCTCCATGGTTTTCCATGATTTTTCATGACTTTCTAGGTGCACAGATACCCTGTATATAACTTAACAAAATTTTGAAATTATTTTTAAACAGAAAATGTGTTATATTTACTTTTATGATGAATTTTACACTAAATTATTTCCAGCAAAACCTGTTATTAGGATAACTTTACATAATGTTACAAAACAATATGGCAAAAACATGAACTAACTTTAAAGCAACCAAAAGTTGAATAAAAATTAAAAACAGTATATTAAGTTGCAATGTTAACTGAATAAAACGATTTTTAAAAACTAAGGATTATTTAATTGAGAAGATTTAAATTCTTACATAATCTGACTATCCTTAAGAAGTAAAAATAATAGCGTAACAATTTAAAACATAAAAAAAAAAATTACATTGCAACAAAACAAATTATAAATAGTTACCAAATATTAAACTTTCTTGTTAGAATGTTAGAAGCAAATCATACTTTCTTATTTAGTACTCAGGAAAAAATTTTTGAAGTATTTTGAAAAAACTTGAGGTTTTCATCAAAAAACCAATGAATCCCAGGTTTTTGATGGCCCGCGAGCCAAAGGTTGTGCACTCCTAATATACATAGTATTATTGAACTACAAATGTGGTTATATTTAGAAAGAAATTTAAAGCAAACTTCTAAACAGGGAAGTTTTCACAAATTAATATTCTAATTTTAGTTAATAACAAAAATATTGCAGCAGATTTTTTACAAGATATAATAAAAATAGATAATTTACTTTAAGCCTCAATGGCTATTTATTGTTACCATAAATTTTAAAATTAATTATTTTCCAGGTTCTTTTAAAAATATGTTCCAGGCTTTGGCCAAAAATTACATTTCAAGACATTTTTCCTCAAAATCAAATTCCCTGAACCAAGGAGATCTTCACTTCATCTTCTCGTAACAATTTCTAACCCAAATACAGATGTGGAGTCCAACATTATCATTATTTAAAATGTTCAATCAGCAGTGGGGAAGTATTTCCCTGATAACTCTCTTAAAATGGAAGGGTTACTTGAGAGTCAGATTTAATTGTGAAATCTGTGGGTTTCACCAAATTGTAGCAGGTGAATAATGTTTCTTGTTTAAACCCTGGAGTAACATATGCTAGTGAATATGGGGAAAGTGAACTTGAGAATTAATTAGAAATTATTGTTATGTATTAATTTTTCCTGAACTTAATTTAAAAATTGTTTTTCTTCATTACGTTTAACACATGGCAATGTTTTTTCTTGGCGCATTATAGCAGCTTGCAGCACTAATGTTATAAAAAATAAAAATTATAGTATGGCTGTTATGCATGACATAATGTAACACTGATCAATACTAATAATCAATACTAATAATGATCAAATATATCACTGATCTCAATACTAACTGCAAACTGTTTCTCTCTCTCTTTAATTTAACTGTAGTCCACACAAAAGTAGTTCATACAAAAGTAGTTCATACTAGTTAAGAATTTCCAAATAATAGTATTTTGAAATGATGAAGTGTAAATTAGTAACACAACTCTAATCAGTTGATATATTTGATTACGTACTTTGATTTAAGAAAGTTTTGTTGATAAATGAATTTACAATTAATTATTTTAAAAATATTTTGAAAATATTGAACAGTTTGTTTTATGTAACATCTGTTTCTGATGAATATTTGCTTTATTTAATGTACAACACGATCAAACTGAATTTTATTTGGTCAATATTATTCAAAAATGAACTCAATTAGTTTTTGATACACATTGTAACAGAAGTAACTAATATTAGCATAACATATTTTAAAGATTACATACCTCTACAAGTAGAAAAAACTCAACACAGTTAAACTACTTCCCTTCAACTGGAGATCAGAAAGTAAGAACACAATTCAGGTTGGCACCATTTATGTCATAACTACATTCACTTACAGGAATGATATATTCAGAATAAAAGTGTTTTACTCCGCCCATGGAAAATATTACATTCAGAAAGACAATTTACGGTGATTATACTCTTCAGAAGAAAGCTTTGTGAATGCAGTATATTGTTTAACAGCCTCATCATATGGCGGAGGAGGCTCCTGTAAATGAGACAATGTATAGAAACTTGTGTACATGTAATTACTTAGTAATAGAATAAAAGTTTTTTTTTTCAATTAATGTGAATATATATGTAGAATATTAATACAAAATATTTTATACAAGATACAATTTTTTACACAGTTGTTGCAAAATAATTTTCCAACTATGTAATATTTAATTCCTTAAGCATCATTTATTTTTAAAAACAATATCCTTGATGTCAAAATAAGTTTTTTTACTCTACAAAAGCTAATTTTTACAGCATGGGCTACTTAATACAATAACTAATCACATTAACCACACAAAAAATACGTGCATATGTAATAAAGCATATTATGTTCATTATTGGGAGTTAATTATTTTTTCAGTATCATTTTTGTGTCTATTTAGTGCATTCTGTATGACAAGTAAGTATTTTACATATTTTCTATAAATTAACTTTTCATAGCCTTTTCAATGTTTTATTTTCTCTTTCCTTTGACAACAATATAATATTCAATTCTGTAGGCATTATTAAAAATAGGCATAATTAAAAACAACATCCATGATATGTTAAAACAAACAACTTTTTAACCTACAAAAGCTAATTTTTATACCGCTGTACTACTTTATTTCATACTATAATTAAATATCTAATAATTAAATATTGCATACTATAATTGAATATCTTATAGCATATAAAAAAGGTATGCAAATATTACACAGCATATCAGTATGTTTATTACTAGGAGTTAATAACTTTAATATGATATTAAGTATCATTTATGTTTATTCAGTGTAATTCTGTACACACACGCCGAGTAAGTATTTTGCATATTTTCTATAAATTACTAACTTTTCACTGATATGCGATTTGTCTTATAAACTGAGTACATTATGCTTTATAATAAAGACTACATGAGTATTTCATTTAATTAGGTAAATTTGGCTAATATGCAATGCATATAATATATGTAATACAACCAGTTTATTTGTAATACATCCAGTTTTTAGCAGTACACCCAATTTTCTCTTCTTTTTTTTCCTTACATCTAGAATTATGTAACAAATGTTTTAAAAAATGTTCAGTTCATTAATTGCACTGCAGTGTATCGTCCCATATGCGAACGTCCTCTTTCCGGAAGTGTCGATTTCCCGGACACTTTTTAACGATCAAAATAAACAAATATCTTTTCATCTTCCCTTCGCTTAAA
The DNA here is from genome assembly GCF_982258835.1 of Parasteatoda tepidariorum. NCBI lineage: Eukaryota > Metazoa > Arthropoda > Arachnida > Araneae > Theridiidae > Parasteatoda > Parasteatoda tepidariorum. The sequence goes on from NC_141765.1 coordinate 40,469,698, forward strand.
AAAAAAAACGGTCTTTTGATACGTTTTTTTCCTTTTCTAGCTCCTAGTGATTTATGCATTGAACCCATAAATCACCAGAAAGAGGAAGAGAAGGCCGTTAGTGACGCTTCTCCTCTGGAATGCAGGAAAGGAGGGAGATTTGTTTTAAAAAGAGCACAACTGAGTCCCCTTCCTCTTCTTTCCTATGCACCTGGCTAGAAAAAGAGGCATTTCCTGGAACCTTTTTATTAGAGTGTTAGGGAAAGAAACACTGTGAAAAAGAGTAAACGCAGCATACGTTAACATGGAGGGAGAGTCACTTTCAGTCTCACAAGAAAAAATAAAGAAAACCCAATCAGCATGCCGTGCCTTTATGCTTGATTGATAGCCAATGATTGGAGAGAAAATAAGAATTTGTCACTTCCCGCCCTCAACTTGAAAAACAGATATGGAGGAAATGAGTTTTTCTCCTCCACCTACCCACTTTAATGAATGACGAGAATTTCCCCTTAAAGCTTGCATCGTTCTAGTTCAAAAGTAAAGAAGACCTTAAGTGAATTAGAGTTACTTAGGCATACTGCAAAAGAACATTTTTGTAAACTTAGTTTCTAGTTACATTTATTCTATATAAAATTATCAATTTAGATACGTTTGTTGATGACATCACTAAAAAATACTGAAAAAAAAATGGAACATGATATTTTTAAAGAGGAGAAAAACTTATCAGTACAAATACAAAATATAAATTGTGTGTGACTTATTATATCATAATTTCCAACAGGGTAAAGTAACAAAACACATTAAGCAACGCACATTACATTAAATGAAATTAACAACGAAAATAATTAAAAGTAATAGTTAAAATTTCAAAATTATTCACTGTTAGCAACATGTTCAGAACAAGTTAACCAATCAACACGAAACCAATATTAGAAATTTTCAGGTCATTTTCTATTTAGATTCCATCCTCAGGAAAAATATTCCAATAAAGGAAGAAAAAGATTTGCAAAAAAGAAATTCCGTGTTTTTTGTTTTACAAATTTTCTCAAAAACAGATTAAACAAAACAATATGTTATTGGGTAGTCAATTTATTTAACAAACACATATTTTTGAGGTTTAGAACTAGTCTGCCTGTTAAAGAAATTATCTGCATAATACATTAATTTTTTCTCCAACTGAAAAATAAAAATCCTATCTTAAAACCAGGTTACTTTACTTACTTCTCTCTGTGAAACAAGACTTGTATCAACAATAACAGTCTGACTATAAGGTGGCGGAGAAGCCAAATGAGTGCCTGGAATCAGAAAAATTATTATTTGTCTTTTTATCATATCCAATACCTTAATGCAAACAATTTTAAAGAAATCCTGAAAAATTTACAATAGAATAAAGTTAATAAAAAAAATAAGTAGATTAAAAACATTGCACATTAGCTCGAATTTCTTAGGGTAGTTGAGGGCAAAAAATAAAAAATTACAAATATCAGAACTTAATTCTACCTACAGTTCCTGATTGATTTTTGCTGGTAAAAATTCTACCCTAAATGTTGTTAACTCGTAATACAATTACACTGACCATAATAATATTTGCTCAAAATAAATTTGGTTTTAGAAATACAGCTGCATACATTTTTTTATGAATTTATTTAGGACTGTAATTACAATGTACAAGAGTTAGTAGAACTAATATATAAAAGCAATAGCAAAAAAAAATTTTCTATCATTTAAGCAAAAGTTTTTCTATAAATTAAAGCCTCCTGAGAAAATAATTTATAAGTTCAATTTTTCTTGAGAAGTTAATGATATTTTGCACTCAAATGTAGTAGAAAGTTTCACAGCAAAATAATACATATAATTTTTATTAATTGGCTATTTATATAAAGTCATATTTATTTCAACTACTTTTCATGACCCTTAAGTTTTTTATTTGTCTTTTCAAAATTACTAAGATTTTCAAATTTGCACTATTTAGATAAAAAAATTTATTAACTTAAACTTATTACAAAAAATCTAACATAATTTTTAAAAAATACTTCACATTACACTAACAAACACACACACACACTAAAATTCGATGTTTTTATTTTGCTTATACTCACTAGAAATTACAGAGTCCATAGCAGGAGCAATTGCAAATGAAACAATAGGGTCACTTCGACTATGAGAAAATCTAGAAAATTCAGAGAGTGTGACTGTTTGTAAGTGCAAAGCTCCATGTCTTGTTACACTAGTACGCCTATAAAAAAAACATAAATTTAACAATTAAAAATATTAGGAAAAACTAAAGTTTTAAAAATAAACATCAATATTTTTAATTTAATTTTTTAAAATACTACACTTCCATGGACACAACAAATGCCATTTTCCATAATTATTTATTAAATATCACTTTTCCACATAAAGTAATTAAATAATTAGTAAAAATTACAATATTTTTATGTTTAATTAAGTCAGCTTTGAAAAGTAACTTTAACAAATATTTTATTAGGTTGAAAGAATGAAAAATAAAGAAAACTATGATGTTAAATTAAAAAGCTTTAATTTTTTATACACCAGCTTTTTACCTCTGATCACAAGCAACATTTATTAAATATACTAAACAAAGAATTTAAAACAAAATCATACAAACTATAGCCAATAGTTAACGTTTTATTATTAAGCTTTAAAGAAAAAGGGGAACAAAACTCACCAAATATCTGTAGAATAAATTATTGGGAAATACAGAACGTTTTATTTGATATATAAGCTCTAGAGAGGAAAAGCAGGTTTAAGAAATAGCCTTTTCCCATTTAGTTTGGCTTTTGATAATCTTTTTTTAAATTTAAAAATAGTTGAAGGAAATTATTTGGAACTATTTGATTAAAAGATATACTTAATGTCACTAATTTCTTCTCTTTCAGTAACTAATTTTACAAAGTTTTAAATGATAACCTACAATAGCATAACCTTAATAATAACCTATTTTACCTTAATAATAACAACAAAAAAAATTTCTTTTTTTTAAGTTTTAAAAGCTCTTTTAATTAATCAAAAAAGATTTCTAGTATTTTCTACTCAACTTTTTCATCTCTTAAATATTTCTGTCTTGCATCTTGATCCAAATTTCTTAGTTATTATAAAAAACTAATGATTTTGAATACTTCTTAAAATTATTTACTTAACTTTGAGACTTTCTTATATTCTTTTCAACTTCAAATAATTTACTGCACGAGAAAACTTGCTCTATTTCAGTTTATCAACATATTTTGAATGACATCCCACAATTAACTCCATCCATTAACTTATCTATAATTAGGTCAATTTGAGTGAAATATGAACATATATATTTATCTTGAAGTAGCAGTAAGAGTTGTTTAAATTTAGTTGTTTTGGTAACACATATTTCTAACAAATTAAGAGCTTTTAGGTAATTTCTATGTATCATTCTTAAATTAAAAGCTACGCATAAGGCTTTCCAGCTTAAAACTTTTTTTCGGTTATTTTAATTGAACATAGTTAGTATATTACTTCTTCATCTTTTAAGACACCAAGACTAAATTTTGAAATGCTGCCTTGAAATAATTTGTAAAGTGAGTCAATTAAATTTAGACAAGTGACTTCCACTGTTAATGGAGCAATGACAAAATATGACACTTGAAAGAAAAAAAAGGTGAGAATGTTTAGTATCTATTGCTTTGACTATTTAGCAAGGGACAGCAGTAGATTTCTTTAAAAGGATAGCATAAAAAAAATTTAAAATTTTTGTTATGCACAAAGATATATTTTAAACAATTTCTAAATTATATCTGGGTTATAATTCTACATGACTTGCTAGGGAATTTTTTTTTTTTCTTTTTTCCAATAGACTGCACCTAACTGGTTGCTTTTTCCCAGATTTCCAAAGATCATCTTGACATTGGCAAGCAGAAGTTCATAGATGGTGTTTGATAAAATTTAAGGAAGTCTTTTTCACATGCTGTTAAATCTTTAAGTGGCAATTAAAAATATATGAATATGATATGATTATATATTTGTCAAACATATGCATTTATATATACTAATACAAATTTATAGGTTCCACTCTGCAGCTCAACTCTCATATATAAAAATATTGTATGCAAGCCACAACAACCAACATTTAGCAATTTAGAGTTTCTGTTCTTTTAAATATGTTCTTAGATCTAATTATAAAACTCTCAATTTACTGTAGATGTCACTGTACTCCAATTTACTTTATTCAAAGATATATCAAGCATTTTCTTAACTCATTACTTTTTACAAGATCTAACCTTTAAAGAACAGAATCGTCCATAATAAATACTTTGTGAAAATTGAGTTCAAATGTGTAATTTGATTTTCTAAGCAATGGTATTTTCTTAGTTAGTATCTTAAAATCTAACGTAGTTTAAATGTTTGCTTTGAAATTATCATTTTAATATATATATATATATATATACAACCAAACATAAATTCAAATCTTAATTGAAATAAATAAAACAGGAGGTAACCAAAAAAAACATAACTACATTAATTCAAATTCAAATTGGAACAGCGCACAAGGCAGCTAAAACCAAATTCAAATCTTATAAACAAGTAATAATATAAATTTACTCAAAAAAATATAAATATAATTAAAAGAAAATTAAATAAAATTGTGTGTTTACAGAGCAGCACTTCATCAGGGGACACACTGTCTGTAAACACACAGGAGCCTTTCTGTTGTTAGTGGCAAAGCCAAAACTAACAGTGCCCCGAGGCCCCTAATGAAAATTCAAGCATAAAGAATAATAATAATAATAATTACCACATTATATAAATATCTACCATAATAACATTCATGAAAAACTTTGTAATAAAATCACCTTTACTGAAACAAATATACAAAACATTTAAAAGACATCAAAAAAACTGCCCCCAAAGCACAAAAAAACAGTTACAGTTAGTAAAAGTGAAGAAGAATTTCCTTATAAATTCCAAATCAGCTCAAAATTTATATTGTGCTGACACCTAGATAAAAAAAAAAAACAAATTAAAGAGCAATATAATCCAAGTGCCGCCATCTATCTAAAAAATCCCAACAATTTTGAAAAAGAAAACATATTCCCAATAAATTTTGTAAATGAAAACAAATTCCAAAAATTTCAAGTTTACAGACAGTGTGTCCCCTGATGAAGTGCTGCTCTGTAAACACACAATTTTATTTAATTTTCTTTTAATTATATTTATATTTTTTTGAGTAAATTTATATTATTACTTGTATATATATATATATTCTTCAACACTGCATAGGACATAAATACATTTTTATCATTGATAGCAATTTGAATTACAGAAACCTGTCAACAGAACTAACCTTCGTTTTTTCCAGTAACGGAATGCCAACAGGCAAAAAGCTTCAACTAAAACACATACTAAAAAGCATAAAATTATGGGAGCAGCAGTCAATCCTTCACGTTCATCTTCAGTATAACTACCTGGCAAATAAAATAAAATAAGCATTAAACATAAACAATGGTAAAATATTAAGTTTAACATAAAGATAGTTGGATATAAAAAAAAGGGGAGAGAGAAACATTAAGGCAGGTTCACATTGTGTATCAACCAACAAAGAAAGTGTCATCTTAATAGTGGTTTTCCATGAATTAGAAGATCAGAAGTGTCTTTAAGCAAAATATTTTTAGCACTGTTTCAAAGGTAATAAATTAATAGAAAAAGTAAATTAAACTAAAACTTTCTCAAATACTTGCGTTATTATATATTATTACTTAATAATTGATCTCTAATAAGTGTTCTTTGAAAAAACTGGATCAATAATGTTTTTTGATTAAACTTACCAGGAAATTAATTTTTAAATACAAGTATATGGGAGCTGATTTGCTATGCGTCTGCACTTTTACCAGTACTGACACAACTTTTGTAACATAACAAAAGCAGAATAAAATATTACTACCTTATTAAATTTGAAGTTTACTTATATTATGGTTATAATTAATGCAAATAAAATAAAACCAGATCTATACAAATATTATCTACAAAATAAGATAAGGAACTAATTGCACTGAAATTGAAAAAAAAAAAAAAACTATACATTCAAGTAGTTAAAAGTTTGAAAGTAAAAAAACAAAAACTTACTATAAATACATCTTTCAGTATTATTTACAAGACTAACTCTGTAATTATTTTTACAGACACATAAGAAGCGTAGACTGTATGAAGAACAATAGCTGTTAGGGTCACTTTTAAGACACTGCATATCATATTGGCATTCTTCTCCAAGATGCAGAGCTAGAAATAAATATAGTATTATATAATCCAATATAAATTAAAACATACAGCAAAATTTTATTTTTAGACTCAAAAAATTCTGCTCAATAAAATTAACAAACAAATAAAGAAAGACCAAAAGAAAACAAAAGATTCCACTTTATAAAGATTTAGTAAAAAATTGAAGTTTCTATATTTTAATAAACAATATCGAATACATTTTGAAACTTTATTTCTATTAAATAATTTTTTAAACTACTTTGGGCATTTAAAACCAGTTTGGAGAGAGGCATTTGGCTAAAATTGTAACTTAGTATCTGAGACACAATTCAGTTAGATAAATTCATAAATAGGGATAAAAATACATTATGAATTACTTACAAATCTGCACCTTACAGATACAAAATATGAAATTTATTTTAGTTTTTTAAATAAGTTTCAAATAAACAAAGCTGCTTGCTAATTTTTAGGACAGATCTAATAACTCCTGAAAATATCATTGGAATTATTTACCCATTTAATATATATCTAATTACCTCCACCTGAAAAGTGTATTTCTCTACTTAGTTATAAAGGTTTCTGAAACAACTTTTAACGTTACCTTTCGGATAGCTCTAAAAGTTCTGATGGAATTATTTTAAGTTCTTCAACATCTTTAAACCATATTCTTTAAGTGAAATTTCTCATGCTTCATTTAATCTCACAAGTGTATGGAGAATAACTTATAAAGCTGAAAAATTTGATAAAAGAACAAATTTTAAGTAAGTTAAAGATAATAAGAAAATATTTCCAATAAGTTTATCCAAATAAAAAAAAACATTTAATTGAAAACTTAGATAGTTGCTACCGAAAATTATTTATTCAAGAAGAGAAATACATTATCACAGGTGGAAATTACTTTAAAACTAATTAAATAGGCATCTAATTCACACAAGGTTGGCAAATTTAAATCCCAGTTTAAATATAAAAAGTTTTAATTTCTTCCTTTTTTTTACAATATGTTTGAAGAAAATTTAAAACAAAAGCAGATAATTATATATAATCAAAATACATGAAAGTAAAACAAAGAAAAAAATGATTAATTAATAAAATTATGCAAAATGAAGGAAAGCATAATTAAACATTTCTAAACCAAATATTCAGAAAAAATTATTCAATTATTTATTATAACAATTTCCCCCAAGTAATAGCTCAACATCACTATTAGAATTTCTTTCAGGTAATATAAAATATTTTGAATTCTAAGTAAGAAATATGCATTTTATATATTTAATTTGAGCTTCTTTTTTCTCCAGTGTCCACATGGGGAATGACATTTCGTCAATACAGGCAGCTGAAGGGTATATTTGTTGGCCACTCTTTTAGGGGCAGCATATTAGGTGGGCCAACCTTGCTCCCACAGTAAGGACAGATAGTACAGAGAATGAAAGAACATCCATGCCTTGTCCAGGTTGGGATTCGAACCCAGAACCTTTCTGATGCAAGGTCAGTTCCCTGACCCCTAAACAGATCGGTTGACATAAAATTTGAACTAAGAATATTAAAATGAAAACGAACCATATGTCTGAAATAAAAACAATTGATTTTAAAGAACTCTGAAAAAATGATTTCTAGCTGTAGATCACAAATTGAAATTTGGCTGACTTTATTCTGATTGAAAGAATATTACTCTTTATTTCTAAAGATTATTGTACAACATGCATACCAATGGAACATGCTTCATTTAATTTAACATTCAATCAAGAGAACTTTTTACTGAATACTTATTATTACAATTTGCACAATAAAAATTATGATGCTTTCAGCAATAAAATATTTCGGAAATTTATTCATTGATTCGATTAAAAAATACTTGTATGGAAATGTATAACAATAACAAAACACAAACGTGTATTTTTACATGTTGAGCTTCACTAGAGTAAAATAAATTGCTAAAAATTTTACAATGAAATTTATTAAGGTTTTTCTTACCTACATATCCATTGCTCTCGTTCGCAAACAAAAGTAATTTCACAGCTGTACAGTATAAAGTGAATTTATTTATCATTAGTAAGATGAAATGTAAACAAAATATATAGTCAGAAAAAATTAACCATTGGGAAGGGAACTACAATATTTTTAAGCAAACTTAAACTGTTTGAAATAGATTAAAATAATATTTTGTCACTCTCGAATAAAAATCCTAGGAACTAATAAACCATCTAGCGAAGAAAATATGCAATGTAGCTAATAAATTTGTCTTAATAAGAACTTTTCATTAAAAATAAACAAATCTTGAGATGTCAATTTTTGATATTATCATATACTTTCTACATATTTTACTGATATAACCCAGTCTCTTGCGATTAAGGCGAATTTATATCAATTAGTTGTATAGGAAATTAACATTTATCTACTTAAACACTAACTACATTATTCACAAGTTTGCCTCTCTGCAAATTTTTAGTATTTGACAGACACAACAGTGATTTCATCTGAAGGTACGCTTTAACCTTACCCAACAGCAATTTCAAATTTAAGTTCGGTCGGATTGGTTGTTGTTGTAGTTCATTTACGTTGCACTAGAGCTGCTGTTGTTGTTGCTGTTGTTGTTGATTTACGTCGCACTAGAGCTGCACAATGGGCTATTGGCGACGGTCTGGGTAACATCCCTGAGGATGATCCGAAGACATGCCATCACAATTTTGATCCTCTGCAGAGGGGATGCCACTAGAGCTGCACAATGAGCTATTGGCGACGGTCTGGGAAACATCCCTGAGGATGATCTGAAGACGTGCCATCACAATTTCGATACTCTGCAGAGGGGATGGCAGCCCCGCTTCGGTAGCCCAAAGACCTGCACGCGAAGTCGAGCACTTTACGTAGAAAAGTTTAACGAGGACCAATACCGCACACCCTCGGTCCCTACGCAGACTGATCCAAGTGGTCACCCACCCGCACACTGACTGCAGCCAGTGATGCTTGACTTCGGTGATCTGCTGGGAACCGTGCGTTAACGATCAGTTCACTACAGGACCGCTCTGATTGTACATTTTTACAGCAATTTCAAATTTAAGTTCAATCTAATTGGACATTTTTATTTCTCTCTTAAAATTGACTAATCAAAATGTCTGCTTTGATAAAAAATAATTCAGTTCTACCGAGCAGTATAAACCACGCTAAAAACATCACTTGAAATACTAAAGATAAGCGATATGACATTATTTTTAAGTGGAAGTCAATAATGTAAATTGAGTAGCAAAAAAACTGAGGGTTTCCTTTTTTGGCAAGCATCTTTAATTTGGCTAACAAGTTCATTACCAGAACTGAGTTTTTGTGGATGCAAATGGCATCAAAATGTTTTCAAAGTGATAGTTTTCATGGAAGACGTGGAGGGTTCTTGCTAGCAAACTTGGTAGTAAACAAATTTTTCTACAACATAGACTGCAAATTTCTATTATAGTAAAATTGAATATTATTGTCCATTATAGTAAAATTGACTTAAATTCGCCATAAGACTTCCTGGTTACTATTTTCAGCTGATTTTCACGCTTGAGCTTTCACGCGCCAGCTATCCAATATTATTATACTTGTAGAGCTTACATTATAACACGTTCTTTCAATTTAAATTTTAACGAAGCAAACAACAAATGAATTTAGAATGAATACTCCATAAGCGTGCTGTGATTTTCTTAAAAAAAAAAAAAAAAAAAACAATGATAATGTACAGTGATATAGCCAAATGAGGGAAAACATTCGAAACTTGTCAAACCTTACACTTTATTTATGTTGTGATATTAATTTTCTTAAATTTGCGACCTCACGACCTGCTAGAATATGTAAATTACAGAATACTCTTATGAATAGTAAAATTACGCTTAAATTTAAACACGAATCACAATAATAAAACTTCATAGAATATTAAGCCTGTTCACACATCGCTTTGCGAGCATAACATAGGCTGTGGAATACACCGGAAGTTTTCCAAATTTCTTCCGGTTTTAAGAAGTTTGTGATTGTTTACATTCAGCCTACTATCCATACAGTTGAAACGTTGAAATCGAAACATTATTGAAAAAAAATTTTTAACAATTAGTCACTTTATTTTTATTCTTAATGTGAGAACGATATAGTTTGTTCGTTGCGTTAAAACAAAGAGATGTAGTTTGGGTGTGGAACTGTGATCTACACTACGTGAACTACACATACACAGTAGCGTTTGGCGTAGCTAAAGGGGAGCAAGAGGGATGTCTATGCCGGGCGAACCTTAGAAGGGCTCTTATAAAATATTTGGAAATAAATTTCAGAATAAAACGTTTTCATCTTTTAAACATAGACGCAGCGTGAAAGAAATTTTAGAGGGGGCACTTTCTGTTAATTTTTTTTAAATATTTATTTTCTGAAATATGTGTATTAAAATTAAAACTGCAAAAGAAACAGAAAGAAAATTTTATAAATCTCATTCATTTTAAGAGTAATTTTCAGTACTTAACAGAGGACATAATAACTATCATATTGGCATTAATTAAAAACTTCCGAGGATTCTGTAATGTATTCAGTACAAAAGCATATTATAAAACCTTGGCTAGTCTGAATTTAGATCTTATTTTCTTAAAATTAAAAAAAGAAGGCCATAGTAAGAATTCTCATTTCTAACCACTTTCTGTCAAAGTTAAGATTAATGTACATTAATACACTATACATTTAGTGCAAAAAGGAAGAAAAAAAACCCGATTACGCTGAATAATTTTTGATCTAATGATCAGGTCTTTGCGCTCTACAGGACTCAATTTTAATGGTTCAATTGGGGATCACCTCAAATATGCTAATTAATTAAGGCAGGTGATATTTTAAGTTGCAAAATCAGACACAAAAACGTAATTTCACTGAATTAACATTTTTCTTTTTACGGATTTGGATTTAGGGCCCCCAGAATATATATAGTAGCCACAATTTGGAAAATATGATCTGCATGGTTTGATCAGGAAAGAGATCCGAAGTTTGGGGCCCTTAATGTTAATTTTACTATTTGCATGTTTAGATTGAGGCTTAGAACGTGAAAATCCGATCATTAAATCAAAGTTATTCAGGCAGCTCTTTTATTATTTTCTTAAATTTTTTTTTTGCGCACTGAAATTTTATTTTAGATTTCAAAGGATTTTAGAGGTTTCAAGGTGTAATTTTATTTCCTCTAATCACTAATTAATGAGGACTCCAATGTGCAGTGAGAACAAGGATGACGATTTAAACTTAATATAAATTTATTAAAACGTAACAAGTAACAAGTTTTGTGCGACTGCCTCTCAGGGTAGGCTGAAGAGGCACAATTTGGGGGTTTGGTCTAAAAATAGATTTCCCAGAAGGGAATCGCTACAGAGTATCCCCCCCAGTGACTTTGTCACGATACAAGAAATTTGCATTTCTACAATTTATATGCTATATATAACATGTTTTAAGTTTTATGACATTTTGATAATGGAAATACATGTATAAATATATACAAATGAAATATAAAAGAATAAGATAAATGCATAAATGTTTTCATAAAGATTCTTGAAAAAATTATATATATGTACAATAGGAAGATTTTTAAATGGCATATTCATCAGTTAGATGTTTGGGAAACCGTACATGCCGACCAGATCTGGTGAGAGTAGGTTGTTGCTCTTGTGTTTCTGACAACGGAGTAATCCTTAATGGAGTGGAATTTTGTTGAATTACATTTGAAATTTGGAATGCAGGTTTAAGCCTGTCTATAGAAATGAAGAGGCACAATTTGGGGGTTTGGTCTAAAAATAGATTTCCCAGAAGGGAATCGCTACAGGATTATATAATGTAAAAATTCGATCTTTCTCGATTTCTAAGCGTATTGTTAAACTATACTTAAAGAAAAAGTTTTAATATATTAGTTTCTTAAACTCTTCATTCCTATATTTTTTTAATCTTTACTTTTTTACTTGAATATTAGGAAATTGTTCTTATAAGAACTGTGTTTCATTTCAGTTTTGAAACAAATAGTTGTTATAGAAAAATAGTATAAAATCCAATGCAATCCTCACCTAATTGTCACAAAATATATTTATTAAAAAAAAAGAGTAGTATAAATAAAATTTACCTACGCTTGTAATTAGTGATCTGATCACTTTGCCCACAGTGCTCAAAACATGGAAGAGTTAAGTCAGATTTAGTTCGTTTTTAACTATTGCCCAGAAAATTATGAGAAATTATTATTTATTATTAATTATTTATTATATATATATATATATATATATATATATATATATATATATATATATATATATATATATATATATATATATATATATATATATATATATAACAAGCAAGACAAGGGAAAAAATAATCAAATAAAACCAGGAGGAAAAATTTCCGAAAAAAAAGGACAAATTTTTTTAAAAAAAGCCGGAAAATAAAAGATATAATCTTTTCATCAGCCCACACGATTATATGCGCAAAAAAGAGTGCTTTCTTATATTGCATCAATATAGCCAAAGCAAGATATATCAATACAATAGTGTGAGAAGCACTCAAAAAATTTTACAAGAAAATAAAGCACAAGGGCACGTTCCAATATTCGCACCAGTGTCACCGGTTACACTGGTTTGCTGCACCGACCGTTCCAATATTAAAACCAGTTACACCAGTGCACTGCACCGATCGTTCCAATATTCAAACCAGTGTCACCAGTTACGCACAAAGTGCACCAGGTTTCTGGTCGGTTTGGTCAGTTCGCATGACGTCATTACCCTTATTTGTTTACAAACTTTATTGTACTGCTGTTGAGATCGTCATAATTTTGCTGTATTTTTGAATGGATTTTAACATAAATTTGTTATAAAAACTTGTTTTATCATTGAAAATAAATTTTCTTGTAATCAGTTGAAATATAATAATTATTATTGGAAATGTATTCTGTAGATGAATCGTCTTGATGTTGTTTATAGCAATGGATATCATTCATAAACGTTTTATTTCTGATATTAGTATGTTTTTGTTTTTAAGACTAAGAATTCATCTGAATTTTGATACGTGTGGTGATTAGATTTACTTGATAGATTCACATCGAAAGAATTTTGACTTGTGAATTTCAATAAACATATCATTTTGTAAATCAAACAACTATCCAAAGCATTGTTAAATTTGTAATAGCGATAGAACTTTAAAATCAGTAAGAGATTTATTGCTTCATAAGCATTCATAAACATTTTCGTCCAATGTATATTGTTTTTAAAATAAACAAATCCAATCAATATTTGATTGTTAAATACATTTCTTTTGTGTTATAAATTTTTCTTATATCCTTTCTATATTCCATAACAGACCTGGAACGATGAATATTATCCTAGCTTAATAACAAATTTTGCTTTTAGTTTTTACTGTATTATACATCATATGAGTTTCATTAAAGGGACTGACCTAAGTTGTTAAACTAGGCCTTCAATCTATTATGCTTATAATTAGTATTGCATGTATTTCTTTTTTTAATATTAAATCATTTCTGATAACCACAACATAGTAGTAATGATATGGAAATCTATCCTGATCTGTACCTCCTTCAGCACACGTGCAAATCAATGTCTTAGATTAATAACAGATGATATTATATAAAAGTTTAGTTTTTGTAAAAGGATCTTAAATAGAGCCCAACGACAAAGGTCGTTCATTGGCCTGTGTTATTAGAACTAGACTTTTAATGCCAAAGGTTTTTAACATTTATGTTTCTTTCATAATTGTTAACTAAAATAAATTCTGAAAATCACAATATAATAAACATTTTAGTATTATATTATGACATTATAATTTTGAACAATATGAAGATTTTATATGTTATTGGTAAATTTTTAATTTAAGCTTTGATTCTGTTTAAAATTTTAAAAAAATCGACTTCTATTTAAATTTCTTATTAGTTCATTACTTTTTGTTTCAAGATTTCTATTTCTTAATGATAATTATTTTTTAATTCAAGGTATTTATTATGTGATTATTGATCTATACGTAATATAAATGTTTATTTTTTATAACACTAACTTGAAAATTTCTGAAACACTTATTAATAACTGTTGTTTTGTATACTTTTTTTTTTGAATTATACTACTAAATCTAACTTTTGGCAAAATGTTTTAAAAAAAAGACTGAAATAAGTGAATTATTGACTAGCTTGTGTCATCTTAAACTTTCGGGTTAATATTTGAACTTAGTTTAAAAGTTTGATTTAAAACATTTCTGACAAATACAACTTAATAGTTATGACAGGGAGATTTAACTTTATGTGAAACATCTTTGTATACACCATTATTTCACACTAGTTGCAAACAATAGTTAAGTTTATCTGAAACGATTTTAAACTTGATGGCAAAGGTTGCTGTCACTATGTGTAATTATATTACTACAAATTTAAATATTTCTGTCCAACATGGAAAATTTTTTATTACAAGAATATCTGCAGATTACAATATTAGTGAATTTCTTATTTTTGAATGTAAACAAATAAAAACGCTTTAAACTTTATCATTACTAGTTCATTTCTTGTTTTGTTGCAACATTTTTGTTTCTTAATTTTTTTAAAAAATTTAAGTCTTATATATATATTTTACAATAAAATGATATTGTTGTGTTAAAACATTTTTTTTAATTAAATACTATAATTGTATAGTTGTGATGGAATACTAAAGCTCCCACTTGTAGCAAAATTATAATAATATCAAGTATGTTATCTCATTTCAAGTATGTTATCTATTTATAAATATTTCTCCCATGTGGCATCATGGTATTTCTCTATATATTAGCAACACTGTTTAGTGTTTCAAAGTAAATTTTAAACAGCATAAGTGCTTCACAGTAGAATTCAAGAAAAGTGGCTTGACAACTATTTTCTTTCTATTGCTAATATAGAATTTCAAATAACTGGTAATTTGAAAAAAAAAGAATTCAACAAGTAGCTTTTCATACCGAAATGTTAACTATATAAAAACTTGCAGTGCCTACATCGCCAAGCTACCACAGCACCTCCACATACCAGGCCAGTGATTCTCAACCTTTTTTTTGTTGCGGCACACTTATAACGATTTCGAAATTTGACGGCTCACAATGAAAAAAATTAGATTAAAAGTTGTTTAATTACCGATTTTATTCTGTGTTAAATAGTTTGTAATAATAATTTTGAATGTGAAATAAAATATGTGCTACAAAATCACATTTATTAAGGGATTATTTATTTATTTCGACCAATTTTTTATTATTTAGTAACAGATTTTCATTTTTTTGCTAGTTATTAATTGTTTGCTTGTTTTCTATAGTTATTAACTGTTATTTTTTTGTGGTTTCTTGTGAACTAGTTTTTTTGCTATTTGTTAGCTTAATATTTGTTGGTAATCCTTTGTTAATTTTTTTTATATGTTTGTTTTTTTAGTTATCCTTTGTTAATTTGTTTATTAATTGCATAGCTTACTTTAATGATTAGCTCTTACAACATTTTTTAAAATCACGTGTCATTTACAATTTAAACACTTCCATCTTATTTTAAGATTGTCAGAGACAATATAATCACCGACAAAGATGATCACACGGTTAAAGCGTGGAAAAATTATAAAAAGTATATATATACACTTTTCTTAAATTTAAACTTTAGTCATAATAAAAAAAAAGCATTATAATTTTTATTGTATCATTTCTAATATTAGGCGGCACATTTTAAGAATTTGGCGGCTCACAAAAGTGCCGCAGCACAGTGGTTGCGAATCTCTGTACCAGGCAGTGGATGCTCAGACTTTAAACCAAATGGCCCTTTTTTTTTCTCCTTGTAATTAATCAAATTTGTTTGTCCATGTGCTATTTGTAAATTAATAAAAATATTTGGCACTAAGCTTTACAGTTAGTTATGCATTAAGTATTTATTTAGAGTCATCTTGTAATTTTATAGAAATAAACACCATAAATAAAATATGGTTTTATAATATGTAATTAAGTTTGGTAAAGTTTAATAATTTTTTCATGATACCTTAGAGCATGGCCTAAAATTAATTTATTCACTTAAACCTGCTTTTCAGTTAAGTATTTTTTATTAATTGTGTGTGGGTAATTTTGAAAACCAGAATTTTCAGAAAATCGTTATCTTGTGAATGGGAAAATTGAAATGAAATATATAAATACTATATATTTTGGTTTTATTATCCAGTATTAGGAGGGATTTTTTTTACCATACAGTAATCTAATTTTTTCCTCTGTGTTAACTATTTTGCTAAAATTGTGATCAAAGTACTTTCAACTGGGGCAACAGCTAAAAGGTGAAAAAAAATTGGTTAATATATTTTTTAAAACTAATTATGCTGTTAGGATTGGAGGTGGGTTTGAAGTATTAAAATATTTAAATACTGATGTGCTCTGCATTCGACTTGATTACCGTTAAAGTTTATATATTGTACAAGATAATTTTGAAATGTGACATTGCTTCTCGCCAAAGGTGGCTAGTATAAAAATATCTTACAATATGTTCACTAATAAAAATTACCTAGCTTCTTTTTTTTTTTTTTTTAATGCTTAAACTGCAGCTAAGGAAAAAATCTCACTACTGGATTTTGATCTTTTTAGTCTTATCTAACATATGGTTATTTTTAATTTCTGTTAGAGGAACTGAGGAAGTTTCACTTTAAAATTTCTTCATGTAAACAAATTAGCTTTCGTGAAAAATTTCACTATGAAAATATATTCATTACACAGTTGAAGTCAATTTGTTCATAAACATTGCACTTCATACCATCTCTATCAAAATAGAAGCTGTGTTAATTTTTCTGAATTCTGGCAATCAAATTTTAAACTTATTTTGACTGTTTGTCATTGACATTTAAGCTTACAATGAGAAACATTTCAAAGATGCCATCTCATGTATTTGAAATGCTATCAAATTTACATTTTAAAAGATCTTATTATATTAAGATAAAGTTTCTTTCTTGAGAAAATTCATTATGAAAGTAAGTTTATTATATATTTAAAATCAATTAATTACGCTATTTACATGAAAAATTAAGCTTAAAGCAAGCTAAATATTATTATTTTTAAATTTAAAGAATCAAAACTCACTCTGGGCAAGGAGGAAAAGAATAGTGTATAACGATTAATTTTTCGAAAATATGATTTCCAAATTATTTCAAAGAAAAACAATAAAAATTGTACTAAGCAGATTTTTATTTTTCTCTTTAATTTTGTTAAATATTTAAATATAAAACTTACTGAGATGATGGATGCATTTTAAAATAAACATTTAAATAGGAAAAATATGCAATAAGAAACAGAAGTTTTACTTTCTATCAACTAAACTTAAAAAATAAATAAGATAAACTGAAACTAATCATGATATTTTGCTTTATTATATGAAACAGCTTTACAAGTCTAGAAATATATATTCTTTAACAAGTAATGCAAAAATAGAATGGTCAAGAAATAAATACAATAGAACAAAAAATGAATTTGTTATCACTAATATATTTTTCTCAAAGATTCCGAAAGAGGAGAGCGTCTGCTTCTGGTTGCTAATGGCAACCAGAACTGACCTAACCGCAGCGATCGTTCCTAAATTACGGTGTGAACTGAGATCACGTGACTAGTTCGCTTTCGTGTAACCAGTGTCACCGGTGCGAATATTGGAACGCAACCTAAGTAAAAATATCACGTAAAAACAGAAAATAAAAAATAAAGAAAAAACAGAATAAAACATGAAATGAAATCTATAAAGCAAGTAGCAAATTCAAATGAACTGACATGAAAGGACATTTTAAATCATTCTTGAAAATACATTTTTCAAGAATGATTTAAATGATCAAAAGCGCAAATTGAGCTAAAAGCGTAACTAGGGGAATTTTATATTAAAGTGCGTTCTTGCTGCATTACTGAAGTGCGTTTGATTTGTTAGTTATCGAGGATAGGCCCGAAAATGGAGAAACTTGAAATGGCCCCGTAAAAAAGTTTGACTTCATAATAGAAAAAGGGATCAAAAACACAGTTTATTTCCGAGTGCTGTAAACCCTATCTATGCTTCTGAAACTGTGATATTAAATTTTCATCACTTTTTTCCTGGAACAGTGAAAAGTATGTTCAGTTTCATTTTTGCATTTGACTTGCACTGATAAACAGAAGGATCTGAGTTACTATGTTCTACATATTATATTAATACATTATTATGTATTTAGAATAATAACTCATAAAATTACGATTATAATTAAATTCATAAAGTCTCATAAAAAGTTTGAAATTTTAATACTATTGTTTTCTTACACAATTTTATTCGTATTTTTTAAAAAAATTTTCTCTTCATATCGTCCATAACTTAAACCATTTAAAAGAAATTTTTTTTGAAACTTTAAAAATGTTTTTAATAAATTTCACAGCTTAGATTAGTGTACATCAATCCATTTGTATTGGCGATCGAAATGGGCTGCAGGTGGCGTAGAGCAGAACTCTTTTCCTATGGCAACACTTCACATGCTTTCCCCATTAGCGTGTGGAAAGTCATAGAGGAAAGAAGTACGTTAGTTTCTCTCTTGATTTTCATATAGATTAAAATCTTTTAACTTGAAAAACTATATGGAACTGAAAACTACTTTAACATAGTTCTAAAGAAAAGTATCATGGAAATTTTAAAAAATATTTTTATTAAATAAAAAGGAAAAATATTAGGAAAGGGGAAAATATCGTAGTACATTCCTATACAACTGAAAAGAGGAGGAGAGGGAAGGGAGAAGGGCTAAAAGCATGAAACCGGTCTCTCCCCAGATGGCGTATTCGAGTGTTGCGATCGCGAATCGTCCAGACTAAGTTATAAACGCCCCCCTTTTACAGGTGATTGCAACGCTCGAATACGCCATCTGGCCTCTCCTCCTCTTTTCAGTACTACGATATTTTTTCCTTTTCTTAATATTTTTCCTTTTCAATTAATGAAAATATTTTTTAAAATTTCCATGATGCTCTCCTTTAGAACTATGTTTAATGTAGTTTTCAGTATTCCTATACATTTATACATATTCCTATGCGTAGTTTCCGAACTTAAAAGATTTTAATCTATAGGAAAATCTAGACAGAAACTAACGTACTTCCTTCTTCTATGACTCTCCTCACGCTAATGGTGAAAGCATGTGAAGTGTTGCCATAGGTAATGAGTTCATATCTACAAGGTAATACATAGTTCATAATACAGTTCATATCAATAAGTAAGCCATAGGTAATTAGTTCATATATATAATATTATCATATCTGATACATAATCTGAAATTCTGAGTAAAAACCAGCAACCATGGCTGTTGCCACCAGTAACCCATTATGCTTCTTTTTTATATTCATGATTCTCACCTGTTGCTATCTCATCAGTTGGAAGGTCCCGCAGTGGACTGATCGTTAAGACACAGTTCCCAGCTGATCACCGAAGTCAAGCATCACTGGCTACGGTCAGTGTGCGGGTGGGTGACCACTTGGATCAGTCTGCGTAGGGACCGAGAGTGTGCGGTATTGGTACTCGTTAAACTGTGCTACCGTAAAGTGCTCGATTTCGCGCGCAGGTCGTCGGGCTACCGAAGCGGGGGTGCCATCCCCTCTGCAGAGGATCAAAATTGTGATGGCATGTCTTCGGATCATCCTCCGAGATGTTTCCCAGATCGTCACCAATAGCCCATTGTGCAGCTTTAGTGCGACGTAAATTAACAACAACAACAACAGTTGGAAGACTTAGTGACAAATTTAAAAAAGCCAGCACTAACACTGTCAGTACTGCTTTTTTGTTTACTTTCGGAGTCAGCTGTATTTAAAATAGTGAAAGAGATGTTAGACATTCAGAAGACATTGAATTCAAAAATTGATCTTAAACTATTGAAAGATTTATATATTCTTTTCAAACTAACACATATACAGTTGTAAATTTAAATGACCTTGGAATCTATTATTTCATTAGAATTTGGAAGCTAGTATTTATTAGTCTCATTTTAAAATTGGTAAGAGTCTGTTGCTTTTTCTTATATCCGTTTAATAATAATAAAAATAGCTTATTTGAAATTAATTTTGTCGTTTTTTTTTGTGTTTGTGTTCCATGCAAGAAATATTTCCTTAAGTGTCAATATTATTTCGGAGAGCGTCACATACGTACTTATATACTACATTATTAATTGTGTCTGAATAAAGACATAAATTGTGTCTTCCACAGGTTTTTTTCTTCATTTGTGTGTCACATAGATTTAAATATTTATCAAGTTTATCATTAATTACATGCAACAAATGTGAAAAAAGTATAAAATGCATTTTTTTATAAATTTTTATTTTTTGGAAACAGTTTCATTTGTTAAACTTTAGTTTAAGGAACCATGTGTTAGTAACTAGTATATCAGAAATAACTAAAAACTTTCGTGGGGCATAATAGATGCTGTAATTTTTTCTGAGCATATTTTGAAATCAGGAGAAGTTGGGTTAAAAATTATTGTAATATTAAGTATAGCTAGTATCTATGAAATTTTACTTAAAAATTTTATACTTGAATATATCAGAGTATAAATTTTAGTTCAAAATATGCTGTAAGCTGTTTGCTCCCAGAATTCTCCCTAAGAAACTGAAAGGGCAGGGCACTGCATCTTAGAAAAAGGCACTTTGTTTTCCGAAAAAACACTATTTTAACACTGTAAAATTTATCGAAATGTGTAATATTTTGTGATAACTGATTATTTAAATTATCCTCTTATGCTATTTTATGTGTATATTTCAAAAAATAGTTCTGTCTCATTATGAGAATAAGAGAGAAATTTGTAGTTTATAAAAATAATCAAAGACATGCTAATAGACAATCTCTGGACATAAATTTTTCTCAAAAAAGTAAGCTAAAAGAATTATTAATTAATAAACAACTTGAAAGCTTTTTATGTAATTTAAATTGAAAATTAAGAGAAGATAAATATTTACAGTTGCAATTTTTTAAAAAGGGATTTATGTAAGAAATAAAATAACTTTAAAAATTGAAATAACTGAAAAATTTATTAATATTCTCTCCGAATTAAACCTATAAACACAGATAATTTTACTAGTGTGTAATTATTATTTAAACAGTAAATTACCTTTTTAAAAATGGAATATGAATAAAAAGGCATTGCTTTTTAGGGGTAGCTGCTTATTTTTACAAAGAGGGCACATTTATAGGGATCAAAGGGCAGGCAGGGTGAACCGCCCTTCTAAAAAGGCTTTGGGGGAACACTGTTTGCTCCTATTAAACAATGCTAAACAGTATTTGACAGAATTTTTTTTTAATAAAAGTTTAATATGCTAAATTGATAAAAATCATAACTAAAAAATTTATATTGAGCATAAATTTAACCAAATAACTACTCTATACAATCATTAACTAAAAATAATGCTCAAATTTTGTTTCATTGATATCATTTCGTTTAAATTGTAACAAATTAAAAAAAAATCATTAAATGGTTTTTAAGATACCACTGACATAAGTTTTACAATCATAGAATTATTTCATTTATTTTTATACAAGCTATCTAAAGATTAATTTTTAAATAAACATAAAATACCTTTTGTAATTCAATATTCCATGGCTAATAGCCTTAAAAAAATCTAAACTTTTGGGAAATTGTTGGGAGGGGGGAGACATATGCACACGAATGTTATACCTTTGGTTAGAAAATAATGTCAATAAACAATAAAGGAAAATAATATGAAGCTCCTCATGTGTCTTGCCTTGAAAGATATTTTAACTAATCGACTATGTAGCTCTGCAAATCATTCAATAGTTTCTCTATCTACAGCTACTCATACAGGGATCTGTCCAGGGCAAATTTACTGCCGTTAAGCGGTAGCCTCACAAATTCAATTTAAGGAAAAGTGGTAGCTTCACAAATTCAATTTAAAGAAAAACGGTAGTTTCACAAAATACTTTTAACATATTTTCGAAAAATATTTAAATATTTTTGAAAATATTTTCTTATTTTACCATATTTTTGTGTTGATTTTTTAATAAAATTTTTAAATTTCACAAATTATGTCTAAATTTTCACAAAATACTTACCTCTAAAAAAGACCTAGACAGACCCCTGTCATGTTCTTATCTAAATGTTTATGAAAATTGCAAAATCTGACAACGATAGAGAAGAGAAAATTAAACCACTGCTATCCTGATCTAAAAACATTAAGTTTGCTCTAAAAAAGTAAAATTCTCCAAAAACAACATGGGCGAGTCATATTGAATTTCATATCATGCATGTTGTACATCAACGAATTCATTAAGATTCAATCACAAAAAAAGAATTTAAATGTTATCTCAATCAATATAAATAATAATAATAAAAACAAAAATAAAGTAAGTCATTTTTAAACTTTTTCTTATTTAATAGTTTTTGCATTTGATAAGTTTGGCTAACTTTGGTTATTTAACAACCTTGGAACCCTTAATTCCATTATTCTTGCTATAAATGAATTTAGTTTGACTGCAATTTGTTGAAAATGTCCAAAAATTTTTTAATGTAAAGAATTTGTTTTTGTTGCATAAAATTTTAGTTAAATAAGTTATAAAATATAATGAATATATTTATTTAGTTCTGAATGCAATAATTAAAAAGTAGTTTTAACAGTGCTGCGTTGCTACCAACTGTTTTGATTATATCCTATTTGTTCCGATTTTTTTAGCCTTGTTCCAAAAATACGATTTTCAGTCAAAATGTTCTGATTTTTCGATACTCTAGTGCCTTTTCACTCCTTATACTGATTTTTTTGAAACTAGAAGCCAATTTTTTCAAACTAGAAGAAACTGGAAGTAGATTGAAACGAGAAGCAGGGCCTATGATTTTTACACACTTGTCGTAAAATTCCACATATCTGAAGACCATTGAATGGTGGACTTTTCTGGGAATCAAAAACTTATAATCTGATGAAATTTTGAAACTTTTGCTAAATTCTGTTAATGCGACATTTGCATACATATGATTCTTGCGCCAATTTGTTTCTTCGGTTTGGTGGATTTTTTCCATTTTGAATATTTGGAACTGTGCTAGAATATGCTAATATCAGGATTCTTATTCACACGATTTTAATATCAATCATTGATTTTGGTATTTACCTGATATAAAAGTTATGTGTTACGTACATCTCAATTCTTATTCACTAAATTTAAGTACCGTCATTCGGGGCTACTTTGTGCAAATTCGAATTCGGCATTTTTCAAGTGCTGCTATTCGGTATTATGTTTATTTCACGTCAAAAATGTGTGGAATTTGAAGATAGAAGTCTCTTCTATTACTACAAAATTTTTTTTCGAATTTTAAAACGATCTCAGAGTGTGTTTCATTCATCCAATGTCAAAAACTTTTCGAGGACGTCGGATGTCGAAAAGTGTGCGTGGAAACTTTAGTTGTGAAATGCAAAGACGTTGATAAAACAATTGTCGCAAGTGCAAAATTTTTATTTATACATTAATAAGCAATTATATCATGTTAGCGTTTAAAAAAATTTGAAAATTAGTAACAAATAAACGGAAAGTGAAAAAACATGCACTTTGGGGCTACTTTGTGCAAAGTTTCATTCGTTTTTTCTTCGACAAAAAAATGGTCAGACGTTATAAAAAAATACCTGGAACGAGAAACTACCGTGATTACACTTTAGAAAAGCTGCAACAATGTTTGCAAGCAGTTGCTGGTGGTATGTCGATTGCAGAAGCTTCTCGGAAGTACAAAATCCACAGAAATACTATCTCTAATAAAATTTACAAGAAACTCGTGAAACTTCCTGGGAAACTATTATTTTTCTTCTACAAAGATTTTTCTAATGAATTAATCAAACAATTTAACACATAAAAATATATTTTATAGGACATTAGGTGATTTTGACAGAAACTGAAGAGCAAGTTCTGTCATGTTCATTCAAGGATGTTATGTTCAAATTTAACAATATCATAAATGTTAATAAATATGTAATAATTATTATTTTTGAAATTTCATCCATTTCAATGTTTAAAAATGTATATGGTTTCCTTTTGTTTAAACTCAAATGTTTTGAAATAAACATTCTTTTTAAGAAAAAATTCTTCAAAATAAATGATTTTTTAGTGCTGAAAATTATTTTTAAACTAATATCTTTACATATCCTGATGTTTTTGTCTTTAAAAATGTCAACAATTAACTTTTTTAACAATTTTATATCAATATTTTAGTAAAAACATGATTATTAAACTGAATTCCTATCGCTGCACAAAGTAGCCCCAATTGGGGGCTACTTTGTGCAAGGTATGTTTTGATTTATTATTCGTAAATATTGCATACAAATAATGCCAATATTGATCAAATTCACTCATCTGAGTCCAGTTATGAATATAATATCGATAAATTTTACTAAAGTTTGAATTAACATAGTTTTTTTACATGTCAAAGTTCAAAAACTGCGAAATCCTGCACAAAGTAGCCCCGAATGACGGTATCCAATGTCGCGATTTGTATTTGCAAATTTTTGAAACCCAATATCACGACAATCGTATTCTCCCATTTTTGAAATCCAATATTGTGATTTGTATTCACATGATTGTAATACCAATCATTGATTTTTGTACTTATACGTGATTTAAAAAGAAAGCATTGCAATTCGTATTCACACAATCTAAAAATTAGTCTCTGTGATTAGTATTTACGTGAATTAAAACTACAATATCGCAATTTGTATTTTTAAAATACAATGTCGCGATTCATATTCGCGTGATTTTAAAATCCAATATTGTGATTCTTGTAAGAAATAATTTTCCTCTGGAATTAGTTATTATAAAGGTATGATATTCTTCATCAGTAGGTAATTTAATTAGAATTGTTAGGTTCAAAAAATTATGTTAAATATGAACATGCATGATTTATAAATTAATGTATATATTTCTTGCTCATAAAATCAACTGGGCTTTTCACTTAGTGTTACAATTACCCTGGATTGGCTTTGTGTTCCTATTTTTGTTTTTAACAAGTTGGCAGCTATGATTTTAATTTTAATCGTGGGTAATATTTATGAACTAGCATGTTTGAAAAAGTTTTGTAGTAGCCATAATATTAAAAATGTTAGTCAATCAATGTTGCACTTTAGAAGCACCAAAGTGTTAGCTACAGGTGCGGCAAGAAATAGCTTTTGTTAGTAAAATCCTAGTTCCATTTGTAACCATCTTGAAGGCATTTGAAAATTGATTTGTCTCTTTGCATATCTATTGACTGTTAGAAATTTTTTAACAGAGTTTTCGTTATGCAGTATGCTCTATTATTTGTTGTTATCAATTAAAATTTATAATGCTTTATATATTTCACTCTTTTCTTTTAGGTTTTTGACATAATATGATGGACTCACTGTTTGTATTATTTTCACTGCATCCTAAACGTTTGGAATTTATTTTTAATAGAAGTATTTTTTGTTTCTTGAATCCTTGATATGGTCAAGGTTCAGTGTAAAATATTTTCCTGGTGCAGATACATTTTACAAAAAGTCTGGATTGCTTATAGTGTTGTGAAATTAATATTTCTTTCACTATTTTACAATGAATTTGCTGATAAATATTACATTGGTGATGCCTGCATGGAGCCAATATTCTGGCTTGTTGATCATTTCACAAAAATTATTGGTCCTGTAAGTATTTAACATTTTATTAATCTTCAAAAGTGAGATTTTTTTCTCTCTAAATGGTTAAGTCTCTACAGCTTTGAAATATCTTTGCTGTTGTTATATTGCTAAAACAAAAATGTTACTGAAATACCAAATATGATGTTATTTTGACCTTTAACACATTTTTAATATTTCAAATTATATCTATTAATCATTTTGTGTTTGATTTTTAGTTTGTTATCAGATTTTTCCCCTAATTTTTTTTAAATCTGAGGAGGAAAAATAATCTGCAGATATTGTTATAATCTGCAGTGCCTACTGCTATGTTGCAGGGTTTCTGTTACTTGGATAATTTGTAATTTAAAATTTAAGGTATAGAAAAAAGGAGTTCAGATAAACCAAGAGTAAACTATAAAGTTCCAAGTACTAAAATATTTTTTTGAAAATATAAAATTTCAAACAAATTATGACAGGTTTAGCTGCTGTCATGGAAAGGAGCAGTTGCCCTGTGATAATTAGTTAGCAATTCCATACTTAAAAAAATCAGCATTTTAAACTTCATACTTTACTTTTGATTTATCTGAACTCATCTCTTTCTATATTTTAAATTCCTGATGTTGTTGAAAGAAAATTTGTCACGAAAGTTTCCTTTTGAATTATAGTGTCTAGTCATTGCATGCACATCCAGAATGAAGTGATCTGCTTTAGGTTTATATTTTTCATTAGTTAATAGGTTTATATATTTCAAATAATTAATTAAAAGCCTTGTAGCTTAAGATATAAAATTAATTAAAATTTTAGTGGTTTATAATGCCAAAAGTTAAGTGGGTCAGTTTTTGTCTCACCACCTCAGAAAAAATTGATAGAACTAACATTGGGTAATTCATTATATTAATATAATGAATCACCTGATTGTAACCTTCATAATTATAATTCATTATACTGTCGCTGTTTTGAAAAATAATAAAGTTTATCAGCTTTATAATGCATTTTATTGATATTTTAAAGTAGTGTTTTTTGTAAACACCATTTTTATAGCTTGCTAACTTCATAAATTTCAATTAAAATTGATATACCACATATACAATTGAGACAGGAGATGCAGAAAAAACAAGAATTTTATTTTTTGATTTGAACATCCTAATAACTAGTAGAAAGCTGTTGACTTGACATAAATTCACGGACAGTCACAGTTCACAATGGCACAGCATAGATAAAAGTTCTCTTCCCAATATGGTGACTCAACAGTTAACAGGCAAGTTTGGTAACACTTATTATATCTAAAAACACATTAGACGACAGCATTGGGGTTGTCAAGGCTTATCAATCAATACACCATCAGATCGCTGCCAAATGCTTGTTGTCACTGCACAAAGCACTGCAGCATATCATAATAAAGTTTAGCAAAGTGGGAGCATTTGAGCAAGAGCGTAATGCTAAGAACTAAAGGACCTCATCTCTCATCAAACTCATCTGTCGAACATGGAACAGAATACTACCACTGCATAGCAGGCTAAGAAAGAAGAGAGAAACGGACACACAGTCGTATTTTCCTGTGATTGAATTTATATAACATTGATGTCACCAACCAAATGTTGAATAATAACTATTAAGAACCACTAAGAAAGATAAATATATGTTAATTACTCTTGAGAATTATGTTACAGAAAGATATATGCTAATTCCTTGCCGATGATGTTCATTTATACCACTTTGCCCTCAACAAATCTTGCTGCAACTACTAAAAGCGGCACAAATTAGACCTCTAGAGTAAACAGAGCTCTGAATTTTGATAAGTAATGTCAGCTAATCGTCGCTTTTGGATTCGCTGATCAACGGAACATTACATGTAGTTTTTATTACTCATAGGAGGTTCATAATATTTAATCAAGCAGTAATTTTTATAGTATTTTTCATTATTTCTTTGGCCCAAAAAAATTAAAAAACTTAAGTGTAATGAAAACTTCATTAATAACATCCTGTTAAATTGTTAGGAAACTTGCATAAAAAATAGATATAATTAGCTAATGTGTGGAAAGTTTGCTAATTATATCTTACTTCAAAATTTTTTACTTTGATTTGCTTAAATTTTCTTTAGTATGTTTTATAAATACGGATACTACAAAAAATTTATAAAAAATATTGTGAAAGTGTACAAATGTTTTTGTTTATTAAGTTCATTTAGGTAAATAACAATGTTTGTATGATTTATTCACCCTCTAAATTGTTTATCTGATTTCCAAAAACGAGAGAGACACAAAATGAAAAAGGAATATAATGTTTATAAATTGTTATTAATTTGAATTCTAATATTAGTTTTCAGTTTTTGTTTACATGATCCCCGTTTTTTTCATGACTTAAAATCAAATGAGTTATACATTATTTTTAATTATTTCTTTTTGAAATAAATAAATAAAATTATTAAAATGCATTAAGTATTCTGTTAATTGTAATTCTTCTTTTAGGTATGTGTGATAGCAGTCATTTTATTAGCCACATCAATTATAGTTGTTGCATATGCAGTTGGTCTTCCATTTTATTTAAAACAAAATGTTTTCATTTTATTGTTTGCATTATTTATTGGTCATTGGTTACTTTTGAACATCATGTTTTACTATTACATGGCATGCATCACAGATCCTGGTTATCCACCTCAGGTAAGCTTTATATGTAGTAGACCTAGACATTATGTATTATATATTATAGTTCATACAAATATAGATAGACTGAGTTATTTTTTACATTAGTCTCCTTACATTGCACTATGTTATTTTTACTATTACGTAGTCAGTCCTTTTTCAATGAAATGTATTTTTTTTATGGTTGAAACAAAATTATCTTTCATCTATGTTTTTGTGCAACTGATAGAACTATTTGAAATTTCTGAACTGTAACTGATAGAAAATATTTTTAAATTTTCAAACATTTAAAGTTGCTTAAAATATGCTCATATTCTTGCTTGCTGTCTTCAAATTAATTTATTAAAATTTTTCTCTTTTTTTTTCATTATAAGAATTTAACTTTATTGCCTTATAGCTAAATTATTATTATTTTGCTGAGAGTCAATGACTTTTATTAGGGAACCATGATTACTGATGCAGTGTCAATTTGTAAAAGGTGCATTGCTCCAAAACCACCTAGAACTCACCACTGTATTGTTTGTAATCGATGTATTCTAAAAATGGATCATCATTGTCGTATCCTTTCTTTTGCTTCTTATCAGTTAAATTTTAGTTTGAATTTACTATTTTGATCTAGCTGTTACTTTCTAAATAATAATTTTTTTTGTTTAAATTTTCATTTTAAGTGTACAAAATATTTTAATTTAATATTTACTCTATTGCACCTTAATTTTAATATATCTTCATATTTTTAAATTTCCTTTAAAATTAAACAACATATGCAAGTAATTTTCACTGTTGTTTGAAAAACTTCCTCCATTTATTTCTGATTTTATTTTTAACCTGTAAAAAGACTAAAAATATCATATGTCATACATAAAATATCAATATGGAATTTTCAAGCGAGATTTAATGTAGTATAGATTTAGTGTATTACATTTTTGCATCCTATGATTTCTTTGCTCTTTTGTTTTTTACCAGATTAATTTATTTTATTTCATTTTTTGTGGAATTGAACTTAAAGGGAAAAGTTTCTAGTTATTTGAAGAGATTGTTTCACAATAATTATGTTATATGTAATTAATGTAAGATAATTAAATCTCGTTGCAGTTATGAGAAAAAATCAAAAGAAGACTTCTTTTTAAAGTTCTTGAAGGGCAGAAGTCTTCAGATGGGTTGATTTTCCATTAAACATTTAGAAAAGGAGTAAGAAAAAGAGTCCATTTCCGCTTCTTCCTTGAATTTGATCGACACTATAATTGAGAAAAAATTTGTACTTTTGTAATTGGCAATTTTTAAAAAGCGAGGTTAAAATTATTAGCTTTCAAAAATTTGTGTTATTATTTGGTACAAGTAATTTTCTGAGATTCATGAAAAAGTTGAAAATCTTAGCCACATTCACACTCTGAGTTTTCAGGTTCTCTTAACATGGCTCATATTATCAACATATTCTCTACTTTCAGTTAAACTTTGGAAGGATTTACTCTTTTATTTCACTGAAAATTTAAGAATTTTCCTTGTGATGAGACTTTTTGCTCTTGTACACAATATTTCTTGTAATAAAGGGCATGAAAAATTAGGAATTTTTTTATCATCCTTGTGTATCATACTCATTATAAACTATTATCAAGCCAATACTGGATGCAGGTTTTCACCACACATTTTTGATTTTTTCAATCTTATGCTATTGCCTTCCTGCCTGCTTACTTTTCTAATTCCATTAGTCTTTGGTCATTTGATGTTACATTGATATCAGTTCAAGATGTTGTATGTTCAGTGATGGTCAGTTATTAGAGCTATACCTCCAGCCCATTACCGATTAAAGCATTTAAAACTTTTGTTTCTTGTCTTATCCACGATACTCGTTTTTGGTCTTTTCTTATAAATCTAAGTGAACATCTTTACACGCTTTGTTTGATGTTTTTGTATAGATCTGCTATTTAGAGTCCAAGTTTCTACTCCTGAAATAAGTTGAATTAACACACATTGATTAAAAACTTTCCTTTTTAGACATAATAGTATATTGCATAAATGATGTTATTTTTGCCCAAAAGACACCAACCATATTGATTTTTATAGAATTAATTATTTTTTGTCAATTGTGTACTTTAAACATGATTTTTTTTCTTCTGAAAGTTCATTTCAATAATATTTAAAAATTGACTTCACTGGTCATTTTTTATTATGTTTGTTAGGGTTTCTGGAAATATTCAACATAAATTGTTTGTTGTGATAGACTGAATAGTAGTTTTGTAAACATCCTGTTACGTCGCAAAACCATTTTTTTCTCCATTTCAGTTTTATTTTGAAATGATTAAACTCATCAATGAATCATGTATGTACAGTATCAAGTCCCATGGATATCCCTACGTCCATTTTCCTGTTCAGGACGCGTTCATTTTCCAGACACTTTATAACAAACTAAACAAATATCTTTTCCTTTTTCAATTAAAAAAAATTATGCTGGCAATCTGTTGAAAACAGTATCAGCAAAAAAAAAAAAAAAAAAAGAAAAAAAATCCTATTTTTTTTTTTTTTTGCTGCTTCTAACATTTATTCTGCATCAATTAGCACACTAAAAGAATTGTTGGAAAAAATAAGAGCAGTTAAAGAAAAATAAACTTGGTGAGAAGAATAAGCTATAAATATTAATGAAGCTGAATATTGATAGTGTTTGAAAAGTACACCAGCAGACATGCTTTATTTTTATTAAAAAAATCTTTATTATTAAAAATCTTTATATTTAATTTATTTACTTATCAAAATAATATAAAACTGCAAAATGTGTGGAATTGATGCCACTAAAGTGTAATCTTGCAGAATATACGTTCATTTATTTTTATTTTGAAAAGATAAAAATTTGAAATGTATAAATGTTAAAATTTACTGCCTTTTTGCTGAATAAAATCAAAATTGTAATTTAAAGGTTAATTATTGTTTCCTGTAGGAAATCTTTTTTTTTCTTTATAGATTTGATGTGGTAGTTTTCCTCATTAGGTGACCTTATATTTTTTTGGAATTGAATTTTTGTTCAAATTTTGTTTTGTTTGAAGAGTCTTATATCCTTTATTTAAATTCATGCTTTTATGACTTATTTTATATTATCAATTAAATAGTTCTTGCATATTTATTTTCCTTAATTAGAAAAAAGCTTGGCTCAATAATTGCATTGGACACTTCAATCATCGGTATTTTTTTATGTTTTGTGTTTATACTTGGATTGGAGTACTATTTTGTATTATATTTGGTATACCTATTTTTCGTAGCCATTTCTGGTACAACTCAGAGGTAATTATACTTACATTTATTCAATCTATGAATAACCTCCTTTAGGTCAACATATAAACTTATTTCCTTTAATTAAAAAAGTCAGAAATACGAATAATATTTTAAGATGTGTGTGTTAGCAAGACAGCACTTCATCAGGAGACACACTGCTTGCCAACACACAGGAGCCTTTCTGTTGGCAGTTATAATACCGACAGCTGACAGTGCCCCGAGGCCTCGTAATGGATACACAAATAAGAAAAAAGCAGTTAGAAAAATTGAAAGCAATGAAAAATTAATGACAAACACACACAATTTAAAAGTACACAGAGTAGGACTTAATAGCAAAATGCCCACATATCAGAAAAATAAATAAAGATAAAGTTACAGTTAGAATGAAAATTTATTTCCTGGTAATAAGTAGCTGCTTATCAGACTTGTTCTCAGATTTTGTATTTAGCTTTTTCTTTTCTTTTTTAATTTCATGATTTACATCATCATACCCCTTCCAGCATTTGAGGTTTGTGTTAAATATTTTTTACAGTGATATTGTACTAAAGCAGAAAAAACAAATGAAATTTTTAAAAAACATTTATGGAACTTTAGACCATGGAATTTAGACAATGACCATTAGACGGTCAGATCATTTATTTCTTTTTTAAAGTATTTGTGTGGTGATTAACCAAAATTTTTTAATTCTAATAAAAATATTTGACATGACATTTGCTATGATAAAAAAATATTTTCTAAAACTACAGAAATTCTGTAGTAGTTGTAGGGCATGCATCGTATAAGGGTTTATAAATCTTAACATTACATTAAAAACTCTAAGGGAGAGACTAAAAATTTCTTGATATTGAAAATTTAGGGCATCAAATGTCAAATATTATAATAAAATATATATATTTTTAAAAAGTTAATCAAAATAATATCTGTACTGACTTTCTAAAACTTGTATACATATGTTTACTTCAAAATAAAGTTGCTTTAAAAATTTCAATAACTTTGCTTCTTCATTTGGTTTGACCTTTTGCTAAAATTCTTCTGTTTTGTCAACTTCTATTCAATATATCCTCTGATGCTGTAAACTTTTTTCTAATCATTGCATACTGTTCATGATATCGAGGTATAATTGTTTAATCATTCATTTGGTGAAGTTTATTAACAATATACAGTGAAACCTCAGTTAAGTGGTTACTCCTAGGAAAAAAATTGTCTGTTTATGGGAAGAGTACCCTAATAACGAAGTTTATTACCATAAATTGTTTTTAGAATATTTTCAATGATATGGAAATAATTAAATATTTACAATAACTATCTACAAGGATATTTATTTAAACTTTAAAAAATATTTTTTTCTATACAAAAAGAATCTATGAAAAAGTTTCATATAAATACATAATTCAAGATGTAGCTACAGATAAATCAATATAATTTTCCTATTAACACAGATTTTCAAGTTAGTCATATGATACACAATAGGAGCTTTTAGTCCTCAGTTGGTTTCAATTATTAGGTTTACACCTCTAACACCTACCCTTCATTTGATAGGATACACAGCTAATATCTCTTAAAAAGTATACCTCCAGCGATTCACAGAAAATAGTGGAAATCAATGCTTACCTGTAAGGTACCAGAACCTGTAGAGTTGATTTATTCATAATTAATCATCTATCAAGTGTTTGAATAAATGCTTATTTCATCTAAACACTTCAAAGATTATGTTTCGTTTCTCTTTTTTTACCCCAGCTGAGTTAAATATAGTCTTCCAATTTATAAGAAAATGAAAGAAAATTTCAGTGGGGAAGAAGCATTGGAGCACTTAAGACATCATTTCAGCTTCTGGGGTCTCATAACCTGTGCGGTTCAGATGAAAAGATTGAAAGATGCCTTTGTCCGAATGAGAAGTATCATTTTCTCTCCTTTCTTTCCAAAGATAAGACAAGGTGTCAGGAGAAAGATTGATTCTTTAGTAGGGGAAATTGATTAAAATTTTTTTTTTAGTTATAGATAAGGCAGCAAATTTACATGCTTTAAAAATGTTGAAAAGTTGCATATTTTTTTGCTTGCAATTTAAAGCAGAAAAAGATTTTGTTTTTCAAATTTAGAAAAAATAGTGTCCGTTTTGAAGAGATGGAAAATAACGTTTCAGGGCAAAAATGACTGTATGTGTCCGATTGTGGAAGTGTCTGCTTTAGGGAGAATGTACATATTGATTTATTCATAGAAGATTCATGGGGAATTAAAAATGTGTCGTCATCTAAAGGCGTCCATTTCGCAGGAGTGTCCATAACAGAAGGTTTCACTGTACAATGAATAATTTAAATATTAAATGCTATAAGGTTTAATAAACTATAGCTTAAGATAATAATTTATAGAGATATCAATTCATTTCATTGTAATAAATAGCTGCTTGTCAGATTTGCTTAAATTTTTGAATTGGAACTTTTTTGAAATATTGGAGTTTACATCTTTAAAGGGTTTATGAATCCCAATAATATGAAAATTGCTAAAAAGAATTGGAGCTGTAATTACTCAGTGCTGAAGGCATTGTGTGGAGCTGGGATTTAATTCCTGATAGTAGTTTGAAGTCAAAGTGCTAACCAATGGGCACCAACTTGTTTGGGAAGTATAGGCAGTCAGAGCAAAATTGCTACCATCATGCAATTGGTCACAAAATTTTCTTGGCATGTTTTCCAGAAGTTCTTGTAACTTAGAGAAGATGTGTAAGTTCCTTCACCAATCTTAAATGTTTATTGTACTACTTAATTCAGCAATTTAACTTCTGACAGGTTTTAAGTAGTATTCCATTCTGCACTATGAGCAAGGTGGTTTGTTTCTTTAACTCTTTTTTGACCATTACAATTGTTGTCGGGCCTCACAACATGACCCATAAAATTGGTGTAATATTGGTAGCACACCGTCTTCTAAAATAATGCTAGAAGTATAGACATTGAGTTAGCCATGAATTTGCAGTAAGTGTTGCAGTTCATGTCAGGAGAAAGAGCCTTATTCCTTAATTCTACCTTTCATTGATATGCATGGTTGTCTATATACGTATTGGTGGATAGTGTAAAGACAGAATAAAAAAAATGCGCTTTGAATAACTTTTGGCCTTATTATTAAATTTTTATAACTTCACAAGCTGTCAGATTCTTATTAAATTTGAAGATTTTTAATATAGTATAACCTCAAATATCCAGATTTCTTAAAGCTGGAAAGTCCAAAATTCCAGCAATGTCTTTTAAGTCAAGATGACAAAGTCAGAATTTTTTTTTTTTTTTTTTTTTTTTGCGAGGAGCTGTAAAAAGAGTACATAACATTGAGAAAAAAATAAATTTGATTATTAAAAAAAAACAACCTAGAATTTACATAGATTATTATAAAAAACATCCTTGATAAAAAAAAAACTATTATTAGATTTGGATAAAGAAGACAATAATTTTTAAACAATAGATTCTGCGCCATACTTACTATTACTTGTTGATCCCAAGAACAGCTTTACCAGTTCATTTCAAATGACATCAGAATCTGAGATCACTTTGTTCACCCTTTTCACCTTAGTTTTGTTTAATACCCCATATTTTATACATTAATATCTTTTTGACGTTATTTTGATTCAAAATCATGTTTCCTACTCGTAAGCCCTCAGTACTGCTTGCACATTTGTTTTTATTAGTATGGATTACTAATGAAGCAAAAAAAAAAAAATCGAGATATTGATGTGGATTGATACTTTTTTGTAAAAAACACATCTTTATAATTTAATCATTTCAAAATAAATTGAAACAAAGTAAGCTCTATTGTTTATCTTCAGACATTAGGGTGTGTGACTGTAAAAAATCATAATTCTACTGCTAATTAGCATGGCCAAACTAAATAATAAGGGACAAAAAAGAAAAAAAAACTTTCAATTTAATCATTAAAAAACTAATGTTCTCTATATATCTTCTTGCATAATAAAATCTAGAAAACATAGCAAAATAATCTATACATTTTGTAAATTGAGCTCGCTCATTTTATCTTGTTTCTATTTATTATCCAAGCTTTTATACTTTTATTTCTTTTATACTTTTATTTCTTTGATACTATTTCGTTTTGCACTTCGAATCAGAATTAGTTAATGATGTCAGTGTTCTTGATTATTCCATAAACAATTTACAACACGCAAAATGATTTATTTTACTGTTTTATTTAGAAAAATATAAAATACTAGCTTCATTAATAAAACTGGAAACATTGAAAGCTATAAAATGGCATAAATATAAATTTATTAATGTTCAAAAATAAATAAATGTAAACTCAAAGCCCTTTTGTATCTTCTCCTCCACACGAAAGAATGAACAAGCTCAAAAAAGCAAAACAAATTGTTACTATCGCAACTTAATTTTATGAACTAGATCAAAGTTGAAGATTAAACAGATGATAATTCTCAACTTCTTCCCACCTAAGTTTACTTCTAATTTTAATTACAGTCGAGTAATTACTAATTAACTTACATTCACAAGCATAAGAATTAAAGTAAGAAAATTCAAATATCATTACATTACATTAGGTTACATTTTGTTTAGTCTCCACAAAAAAGAATGAACTATCTTAAAAAAGCAAAACAAACTGTTTCCATAGCAACTTAATTTTATGTATTAAACTGATGATTATTTTCAACCGATACTTTATTTTAAATACATTGAGAAATCTGTTTCCAGCCTTTGGGTCTCTGCCAAAAATTTTTATCTCTTTCAACTAGAGATAATTTGAGAAAAGGATCTGTCTATATTAGTCTATATTAACACTCCGTCGGGCGCGTCTCGAAACTTACGGCATCGGGCGCGATGTATCTGTCAGATACATCTCTGTTTTGTGTGTTTTCTGTTAATATGTATTACTTTAAATCTCCTATTTTTACTCTTTTTAGGTCCAGGCTTTTACACCCGGAACTTTTATTAGTTTTTTATGTATATTTTTAATTTTTATTTATTTTTTATAAATTTTTTAATATTTTCAATAATAATTTTTATTTATTAATCACAAACGCTATTACAAAAGTTAAATGCTGTAAAAAACATTTAATTAAACATGTTAAACTGTTGAAAAAGTATAAAAAGGACAGTTATGCACAAATAATACATAATATAAAAGTGACAAATCAATTATTATAATTGAATCCGATTCTAAATTTAAGTCAAATTTTTTCTTCCGATCTGTTTTGCCCATTTAAGTATTATTGTCCTTTCCTACATAAAAATCATCATTATTAACATCATCATCGAGTTCTGAGTCATTTTAAACACTTTTACTGCCATGACAATCAACTTCACGTGTTTCTAAAATATCTTCTTCGTCAGCATCACTTTCATCAAATTCTTCAGCATTTAATTCCTCATTTCCATCACTAAATAGAATACAATGAACTAGCTCTAAGTCTTTCTGAATTTTCAAATCTAAAAAGCGTTTAGCACTCATCGTAGGAAAAAGATAAATAAAAAACGCTCAGGGAATCTCGATACTTCCATGTAGCTTCACGAGACAAACGTTATCGGGCGCGTGTATCTAACAGATACAAAATTTCAAACAAGCTTAGAAACAGGAAATTTTCCTGCACCGAACTGGTCACTACTGCATTCCAAAGTAGCAGGGGGTCAGATGGACAGATACTGATAAGGTCAAGGTCGTAAGAAAATGTTTTAGGGGACAAAAGCAGAGATATTGACACGCCTGTATCTGTCAGATCAACGCGCCCGATGGAGTGTTAATATCGACATATTACAATATATACAACAACCTCCTAATTGAAATAATTCAATTAAAATGATTCAATTAAAATAAATTTTTTTAATAAAAGCATCCAAATGTTTTAATCTTTTGGGATTATGAAATGAATTACACTTAAAAATTTAATGACTCCACAACCAATGGAAATTTTAAAAATGCCACAAGTTTTTTCCTTCTGCAATAAGAGCACTTAGGTGTAAAGGATTACAATTATACTGGATTACTACAAATTATGGTTTTTCTTTTACAGCTAAATAAACTATTTACTTACTCCGAAATTATTTCAAACTTTAAACAAAATGAAATGTCTTGCTCATTTTCAGACAAAAAAGTACATAACTGAAAATAATAATAATAATTATTATTATTCTGATTGTTTTAATGTAACTCGATAAGGAAGCTCATAAAAAATAGTATAGAAGAAAAAAGTAGAATACTTCAACATTGACTTAAAATAATCCAGAAGGTATTTTGACATTAGAAAGTTCCTTAAATGTTTAAAATTTCATGTTGTCTTCTATTAGTTTTTTTTGTTACGTAAGTACAGAGCCATTTGTAGTGATGACAAGGGCAGTAACTTAGAGAAATAAATCTTTAAGAATGTTTCCTCTAAGCAAACAACATTTCACTTCAATTTCGTATCAACTATAAATTTAAGAAAAGTTAAAAGCATAATTCACTGATTAGCTTATAATATTATTCTTTGCAATATGAATAGATTATAACATATATTATTTTAAAATTTCGCAATTTTTAAAATTTTCTATTATAAGTATTTTTCTTTCAGTATAGTTTTTCACCTCACCTCATAAATGTAATAAAAACTGTTGCAGATCAAATTAGCAGACAGCCAAGAACATTACAGGTTTGTTCTAAATTTAATTGACCTCATCAGTATTGACTTATAGACTTAAAATATTTCTGGAACTATAATTAATAATAATATAAATCGTTTATTTTATTTAAATTTTTTTAAAATTTCAGTAAATTTTGCTCCATTTTGTATGTTTTAGTATTCAAATAATAATCTGATAGAATTTTGAAAAAATATTTAGCACAAAAGAAAATATACATTATTAAGTACTTTCAGAGGCTAAACAGCATAGTTTTTGATGTATCTTACAGGCATTAATAATTTATTTAATGTAATTAGTCATTAAATTTAGCTGAATTTTTTATTATTTTTAAAATTTATATATTTTATTTCCTAAGAACTTACGGACGTGAAATATTTTTTTATTAATAATTATTTTCGTCATTAATAAAATATATATGTAGAATAATGATTACTCATTATTTTGACTCTTAGAAAATTATATAATTCCTGGCAGTGGTGTAACTGTCCTATTAGGAGCCCTTGGCATAATAAAAATGTGTGCAGTTTTTTAAAAAACAACTGAAATTGGGTCTGCTGTTCAATGATGGTTATAAAATATAACTAATAACTACGAAAAAATGTTTTAAGTTACAAAATCGGGCACAAAAATTTTTTTCATTATATTAAATCATTATATTTTTTCAAACTATTCGCTTTTTTTTGACTTAAAAAAATATGGGGTTAACCACGATCTTGAAAATATAATCTCTATAGTTTAATCTGGTACGTCGTTGAACATTAAGGACTCTTAATGCTAATTTCATTTTTTGCTTATTTCCCCTTAACTCTAAATCTATTTTAGGAAAAAAAAAATCTTTTTTGCACACAATTGTGAAAATTGTTTTTCGAATGATAATTTCATGCTTAAAAAAAGTTTCTTATAATTATTATTTTTAAATTATAAATTTAAAAATGGTTGGAAAATATAACAATGTAAGTCATACACATTTTTGTATCATTTTCATAAATACAACTTTAGATGACAAATTAAAACTTGAAATGGAATCAGAGAAATGAAATTTTAAAAATGTGACTTTTTAAAAACTTCTTAAATCAAAAACTAGGATTTCATTCTAATTTTACATAGTGACATTTAAAATTTTTAGACTATCACCAAATTAAATAGTAGCAAAAATTGAATATTAACATCGAATTATTTTTGAATAAACCTGTTTCATAATTATGAATAAAAATTTCTTGATTGCCTTAAATATTTGCAGAGAAAGCTGAAGTAGCAAAAAACGAAATTAACGTTAGAGGGTTGAAAATTTTGGCTTCCTTTCTGATTTAACTAGTGGGGCTATATGTTAAAGATTACGGCTATCCCTATAATTGATTCATTGGTCATGATTCAAAATCTATCGCAAAATAACTATGTTAATTCACTGGAAGTACATTTTTGTGTCTGATTCTACAAACTTAAATTTTTAGCACAAATTAATTAGCTTATGAATCTAATTGTGTGCTTTAAAAGCTTTTTAATATAGCTTAGTCTAACCATTTATCTAAAAATAATTTTGTGCACAAAAATATTTAATGATTGTAATTTTTATTAATTAATCTATTAATGTTAAAAATTTTTTTGAATGAATGATGTTGTATTTTTCAAGTCACATTATGCAATTTTGAATAGCAACATACAAAGTTGATCCTAATCAAACCAGTTGCATGGTCCATGTAAAATAAAAAAATGAAGTTGTATTTTTAAATCTTTATTTCTTGGTAGGTTTTATTAGATTTCGTTGAAACATTGGATTTTATTTAACATAATATAAACTTTTTTATACCTTATAATTCAAACAGTTTTGAT
Source organism: Parasteatoda tepidariorum (assembly GCF_982258835.1). Lineage (NCBI taxonomy): Eukaryota > Metazoa > Arthropoda > Arachnida > Araneae > Theridiidae > Parasteatoda > Parasteatoda tepidariorum. The sequence continues at coordinate 40,509,857 of NC_141765.1, forward strand.
CTTCCATCATTACTAAATTAAATAATAAGAATAGAAGATGTAGAATAAAGGATAGAATGTGAAGATAATAGAAGATGTAATAAAAATCACTATGGGGGAGGGGGAAGATAAACGCAAGTGTTTGAAATTGGAGAATCCGAATTTAAAGATGTGTATGAGAAGTAGGATGCCTTGACTTCTGTTCTCAGTCTAGGGAAATTACATAGGTGAATAAACCCTTAACTATTGCAACAAGGGGTATTTCTGGATAACTCGGGTAACTAATGAGAAAAAGCAAGGAAAATGTTTGGGTGCAAAATATTGAAAATTATTATATTCGTTCACCATCAATTTTTCTTCGCCCCCACAGACAAGTTTAAAACTTCTACCGCATTGCTAAAACAATATTTGTCCCCGACTCAAGCTGGTGCCCCTGGCAACAGCCAGCCCTTCTACTAGCACAGTACACCACTGCCTGCTAGCTTTATGACTTCACCATTTATCTTTGCCTTGTTTGTTAATCAATCGATGTGTGATTCTACTAGGCACATACAAAATTATGCAAATCAATAAATAACAATGTAACTGTAAATTTGTATAAAAAAATAAATAAGAGTAAATTGTTAAAAAAATTGTAAAAGAGCAATGTTGGAAATGTGTAGTATAATCATACTATTTGAGCATATAGTTAAATATTAAAGTAATTATTTTTGTAAAAATAATGTGTTTGTAGAGACTTGAACAATTACACTACCCTACATTAATGTAATAGACACTTTCAGTTGTTGACAATTTTTTAAATTTATCAAGAAATATTTAAAAGATTATTTTGTAACTTTAGAAGTGATTGTGACATGTGATTTCTCATACTTATCAATAAAGTTTAAAGCTTTCAGAGGTTTGAGTGACCAGTAATAGATTCTGAGCAAAAACAAGCATTTTTAAAGATTTTATATCAGAAAATATAGCAATAAGCTTGTTACTCGTATTGATTACTTTGGTTGTTATTTGTTATTTTTCTTATAAAATTTCATAAAATTAGCTGAAATATTATTATTACATTTTTATAAAAAAAAGTAATATTTTTAACTTACGTTTTTTTTTCACCTTTAAAAATATTTAATAAGACATAAAAAAAAATTCGGGCCATTTTTTTATCAATTGCGAAATTGAAAAAAAAAACTTCCTTATTTTAAAATTTGAAAAAGAAACTTCCTAAAAAATTTTGCAAGATATCAGCATTTAAAGTAGTCTTGTAATCTTTTCACACTGTCAGGGGTGGAAAAAATGAATTTTTTTTCTCATATTTTGTAGTGAATTGTATTGGTAACTAATGTAAAAAGTCCGTTTTGAATATCTGAAAAATTTTCTAAGTAGTTTTTTTTACTTTTAAAGAAATCTCTAAATGTTATGAGTAAATTTCATTTTGTATCATAAAACAAAATTTAATAAGAAACGATAATACCTTACAATAATTATCCATGCACTAAAATGTGATGTTGCAAAGAAAGAAAACATACTTTTATGGGGGGATTTTTAATAAATCTTGTTTAATAGTACAAAATAAGATGTGTGAAAATCCCCTTATTAATTTCATTAAATGATTTTAAGACAACTTAATAAGTTTAAGATAATTTGAGACAAAAAAGAATTTTTTTATAATAATGCCCATATTTTCATGAATATTAAGGTCAGTTTATGAAATTTTATACAATTAATGTTTAATTATTGCCTAATTTTGTTGGCATAGGATGTTCAAAAATACTTGTTTTTGCTCATAATTTATTGCTAGTCTCTGAAACCTCTGAAAGCTTTCAAATTTATGGACAAGTATGAGCAATCACGTGATCCTTAAATTTTAACACCCCTAAAGTTATAGAACAATCCTCTAAGCATTTCTTTAGAAATTTAAACTAATGTCAAAAGCTGAGAGTGTCTCTTCCATTATTGTAGGGTATGTCAATGTCTGTTTTATATCTTTACTTTTTAGTATTTATTAGGGCAAAAAATTTGACCTAATGATGTGTAATTCATTTATAAATGATTTATTTTTAATATAGAACTTTTAAAACCTTGATAAACTTTACCTAGGTAAATTTAAAATAAAAATGTAGGGTATGTCAATGTCTGTTTTATATCTTTACTTTTTAGTATTTATTAGGGCAAAAAATTTGACCTAATGATGTGTAATTCATTTATAAATGATTTATTTTTAATATAGAACTTTTAAAACCTTGATAAACTTAACCTAGGTAAATTTAAAATAAAAATTTTTGGTATTTATAGTTTTATGTAATAAATAGTTTCAAACTGTGTCATGTCTACAAAAAAAGTTCTTAATTGGGGAATAGTTTAACAGATAGCAAGAAAGTCTTTGGTATGAAAAAGTAGTCTGTGAGCTATTTTTTGATTATATGAGGGTAATTGTCTATATTTTCTCAATTTTTATTTCATTGTTGTAATACAATAACCACATAATTACCTTCTTAACACATAATTGTCTATGAAGTTAATGTAAAATTAAAATTTATAATTGCATATTTTAAATTGTGCTTATATATTATTTAGTAGCTATGTATTTTTTACAGTAATTTTTATTAATATATCTATGACGTAAATAAATTCTGAAAAAGGATATTATATATGAAATAAATTAATCACTTTAAATACTTGTTCATTAGCAACTTTTTAGCTTCTTAAATAAATAGTTTTTTTTTTATAGGAAACATTTGAATATAATTTTCGTACTAATTCCACAAGCCTCGATGACAAATGGGTTTCAACTTTGTATCATTCTTGTGTTGTTTATGCTGCTCTTTTGTGTTTTTCTGTTTTTTGTATTCTTGGTGGATTATTGGCTTGGCATGCAAGACTTATCACAAATGGTGAAACCAGTATTGAAAGTCACATTAACAAAAGAGAAAGGAAGAATCATATTAAAGAAGGGAAAGTAAGCTAAGATAGTTCACATCTTTTAAAATGTTGAAACAATTGATTTCTCAAGTATTCAGTAGAATTCTGTTCAACATGTTAACTGCCTCATTTAATTTCTAGCTAATAGTTCACATTTTTAAAGCATGTTTCAACTTTGTAATTCTTAAGGCGCAGTTCATAGTTTTTCTGTCTTAAATGGAATATCACAATGCAAAAATTTCTTTTTCTGCAATTGATTATACTTACTAACTCTAATTGGAATTTTTGATTCACAATGAGAGTTAGGAATTAGAAGTATCTGTAGAAAAATTGTTGACCATATTAATAGTTAAGCTAATTGTGTTCTGTATTTACAAAAATATTCCAAACATTTTTGTTAACTGTCTGAGCTTCAACATTGCCTAAAGATCTGCTATTAAGAGTTGCTTTTCTACCAGAAAGCAAAGGTTTCTTCCTTTTTTTCTATGAGAAATTTGTGTACTAAAAAGAAATTTTTATACAAACTAGTCTAATGCAAAATGCTTTGTCGGTACAGAAAGGCTATTTTTGAAATATTTCATAAACATTAATTGTTTTTATTTAATGAGATAATTAGAGAGTAATCTTTGTTACGTAAAATTATATGATATGTGTATCTAGACAATATTAAAATCAAAATTTTTTTTATTAAAAGCATAAACCTGTCAGTGTATCTTTATAAACCAAATGACAAAGTTGAAACTCTAAGAAAACAGCGATAATACGAATGAATGACCCATGCAAATTGACAAGTTACTTCAACTAGAGAGAAAAACAGACAATTAAAAGAATTAAAAAATTAAAAGTTGACAGTTAAAAAATTAGTGTTTCCTCACCTACTAAATATTTAAGAACGTGTATCATGCATTCACCTTGATTTCTGAGAGACATTTTTATATAAATTAAACCAAATATTCATTAGTACTACTTATTCACCTAACTGCTGATTTATGTTTATCCATTATTTGGAAAACACCTATTTTTCAATAAATTTTTCTGTATTCTAAAATGTGTTATATTTTCAAAAATGCAATGCTTTTTTTTAATATTAAAGTAACATAATTTGTTGCACATATTTTTCGTGTTTTATTTTCAATATCATTAAAATATATGTATTTTGTTTAAGAAAATATGAATAGGAAATGAAATCAAGGGCGTCGGCAGCGGAGTGCAAGGGGGTGGACTTACATCCCCCTGGCTTTTTTTAAAAACAATTAAAGAGTATAAAAATTTTTTATTAAAAATATTTTTATTCAAAAACAAATAATTAAGCAATTATTGGTAGATAGACTTAGAGGTTGGGCAGCTCTGACGAGCAGGACACATTGACCAGAGGTTTATTCTACCCAAACCCTAGTCGTGATTAGCAAGAAAGCCCTAAAGTTGAAATAAAGTTCAGCAAGCACCTTACAGGAACATCTTACAGTTCCCAGGCATTGACACAATGCTGCCCTAGATGCTCAAATATTTGAGCAGAATAGACATCACAATCACAAAGTATGTGTCGTGATGTCTCTTCTTCTAGATGACATCCCCGACAAAGAGAATTGGATTCTATTCCCATAATGTTTAGGTGTCTCCTGAGGATACAGTGACCAGTAAGAGGACCTATGATCTTCCTTATACTGTTTCTATTAAGCTTTAAGAGCTCCTTTTGACGTACACTAGGACAGTCTCGATTCAGCTCCTTAGCTTGTCTCTGACTGTCAGCAGCGCGCCATTGCTCATGGGCAATCTTGCCCTAAAGCTTGAAAATGGTTGCCCTAAATGAGGAGGGAGAAATTCCCAGCGCAGGTTCAGGGCCCCAGAAAATTTCATTAGAGCCAACCCGTGCTGCTTCATCAGCTAGCTCATTTCCACCAATACCCATATGTCCTGGTACCCAATGCAGGGATACCTTGTTGTGAGCGGACAGGTCACAGAGGACAGAGAAGCATTCCCTCACTAACAAAGAGGTGAATTTACACCTTGACAGTGATAGGAGAGCAGCCTGATTGTCAGAATAGATGCGGATAGTCATATTTTGATATCCCTTGTCTAAGCATAACTTGCAGCACAAGATAATGGCATAGACCTCAGCCTGAAAAACGGTGGCATAGTTTCCCAGGCGAAAGTGAAGTTTGGTACCATCATTATAGCAATAAATTCCTGCTCCTGATTTGGCATCAATCTTTGAACCATCAGTGTACCATATTAGGCATTTGCCTTTAAGCCACCGAGGAGAATTAAATCATTCATCTCTAGTAGGAAAATGGATCTTGAAGGGCTTGTGAAAAACGTATCTTAGTGACATATAGTCACTAGGCATAATAAAAGAGGATATATCCATCACTTGTGAAACAAGATGTCCCCATGACAAGTGCTTGGAATACTCTTTCCATAGGCCAAGGTACATAAGACGCTTTACGCTTGTCTGAGCTTCAACTTCAATGCGTAAGTTCAATGGAAGAAGCCCAAGTGAGCTCTCTAGAGCAGCTGTAGGAGTGGTCCTGAGACAGCCTGACAGGGCTACACGGACCATTCTTTGTAGTCTGTTAAGATTAGACCTTGCGGAGCTCAATCTAGTCCTTGACCACCAGACGATTGCTCCATAAGTGATGATAGGACTAATAATCATTGAGTATACCCAGTAAACTATTTTGGGGGACAGTCCCCAGGTTCTACCAATAGCATTTCTGCAAGATCAGAAAATCTTTCTGGCCCTGTTGGTACAGTATTCAAGTTGATGACCCCAATTTAGTTTGGAGTCAAAATAAACCCCGAGAAACTTGACTTTTTCGTGAGTTCTAATTTATGGTCCAGGTATATGATGAAGGGAACGGACTTTGCTTCCTCGTCATTAGCCGTACCGTTGTATAGTGGAATTATGAATGTTCATTTAGGCCAATATTGAATGAATAAAACAATAACAGTTGAGTTTCCAGGAAATAATGTGCAAATCATTGAATGTAAATTTAGATTTTATTAAGTATAATTTGAATCAGATAGTGGCCACATCTTGAAAATAAGAAATCCCTTAAAGGGATGAAAAAATAATACTCTCTATTGAGAGATCATAAAGCCAGAACAACATTTCTGACCGTTAGAAAATTAAGACTGGGAGGCCCCCGAAGGGGTCCCAGCCTCTCCAATTTAGAAATTCAAAGTGAATATATTTATTCTCAACGGACAGAGAAAGAGTATGGGTAGGAGATCCAAAATTTGGCGATTTATCATAATATATCATAGCCAAAAACAAAGCCAACTAGCATATCCACATGGGTTAAAAAGAACACCTTGGCGATCACAAGTCGCCAACAAATTTATGTGAATTCTTATAACCATGCAACCGAAACATTTTAGCCGTTGGAAAATTAGAATAAAAAGTTATAAATAGATTTTTGTTTTCGATTAGAGGCGACATTGAATTAATATGTCTGCTTAATAATGAAATAAAAAGAAAGTATCCGTTACATTGATCTGGAAGAGAAGAAATAAATATTTTATGTTCGTTTAATAAGATTAAGTTTTTGATTTATTTTAAAAGTAATTCTATTAATAAAAATAAGCTTAAGTAATGAAGGATATTTTAAAAGATAGAAAATAAATATGTGTATGCCAATTCTGGCATCACAAGGTAGTATACATTACCTAGATCAAGTTGCCTTTTTCGTGTGAAGGCTACATAACTTATCTTGGATGGATTGACAGATAAGCCTGATTCAGAACATCATCTAGCTACTTCTAGGAGTGCGTTATTCATGATATGAGAGACTGTTTTTCCATGTTTACCTCTGACAACAATAACACCATCATCAGCGTACCCGATACAGGGAATGCCAAGAGCAGTTAACCGAACTAACAAGGAGTCCATTACCATACACCATAGGATAGGGGACAGAACCTCTCCCTGGGGGCATCCTGCGGTTGCATGCACTTTCATGCTTGCACCCAATAGAAAGGAACAAACATACCTAGAGGATAGCAAATTCGCTATCCACCTGGTAATTATTGAGTTTATGCCTCTGTTCCTAAGTGCATTGATGATAGTCTCAAGAGGGACTTTATCAAACCCACCTTCAATATCAATGAATACCGCGAGAGCCATCTCCTTATGTGTGATAGATTTTTCAAGCAGGTAGGAGAGCTCATACAGAGCGGTGTCTGTAGACTTGCCTGGTTGATAGGCATGCTGTGTGGAGGACAGTGACCTTTCTATGAGCACAGTGTCTCTGAAGTGTCTGTCAATTAGCTTTTCAATCGCTTTCAACAGACAGGAAGTGAGGCTGATTGGTCTGAATGATTTAGCCTCAAAGTAATTCCCCTTACCTGGTTTTGGTATGAAAATCACCCTGGTATTCCTCCAAGAGAGAGGTATATACCCAAGTACTATACAGGATCAAAAAATCCTACATAGAATAGAGGTCAGTGTATTCACCCCCTGGTTAAGCATCATTGGTATGATGTCATCCATGCCTGGTGACTTGTAGGACTTAAACGACTTTATATGGCCCATACAACCTTCTCATAGGAGACCACCATCTTGGCGGCCTCCCAGTCATTCCTACTACAAGTAGTTGTGGTAATAATATGTATATTTTCATTCTCCACAGAATGAGAACCAGGGAAGTGTGCTTCAAGTAGTTCTCCAAGAGCCTCTTCCCCTGATTCACTGTATCTTCCGTTTGTAAGACGGATGGCATTTAAACTGCAATTAAAGTCTTTAGTGAGAATTTTTGCAATCTTTGCGGTGGCAGAAGTAGTGTCAATACCATCGCAGAAAGTCTGCCATGAGCGAGGTTTAGATGCTCTGATCGCCTTGTTATAAGCAGTTAGAGCGTTTCTGAATGACTGCCATTCTCCAGATTTCTTTGCTCTGTTAAATAACTTCCTACATTTTTTTGGTAATTTACTAAGCTCAGAAGACCACCAAGGAACTCGCCTTGGGGAGCTAGTAGACGTACCCTGACAAGAAATATGATACGAATCGAGTATGATCTGTTGCACTTAGTCAACAGTCCACTCCACATCATTAACATTATTGTACTTACCAGAGAAGCTCCCCATCTTCTTCTCCAGAGTTGCTCTAAAGGAACCCCAATAAGCTGTTCTGGGGTTCCTCCTTACGACCTTCTGTCCTGAGAGGCCTTTAATAGAGAAAGTAATTAGTTGGTGATCTGAGGCAGTGACGGCCCCAGATACCTTCCAATCATTAACGTAATCTACTGATTTAGAGTTACATAAAGTAAGGTCAATGACTTCCCTTCTGTTACACGTAACAAAGGTAGGTTCATTGCCTTTATTAAGGACATACAAATTAAAATGTAAAATATGTTCCATGAGTACATCCCCCCGCTGGTTACAATCACTGCTATCCCACACTGTGTGGTGAGCATTTGCATCACAGCCGAAGATGAATCTACAGCTTGAACTACAGTGGGCAATTAGGGCCCTAGTAATGTCAGCTAATGGATCCCTCTCCTCATAGGGGAGATAGGCTGAGACTATGACAAAATCAGAGATTGACTTATTATCATAGAATTTTAGCTTTACTGCAACTAAATCCCTGTTAAGAAATTTAACAAGATTAAGGGCATTTAGATTAGACCTAGCTATTATGCAGGTCCTGGGAGGATCGCAATGGGTATCATAAAAGATATTAAAACCTTTAACATTGAGACCCATTATTTTGCCCTTGCGGGTCCAAGGCTCTTGTATAAGAGCAATATCTAGTTCTCCATCATTCAACCTTTTGGCCATAAGGCTTGAGGCAGCAATGCTATGATGGAGATTGATTTGACCAACCTTGATTGTAGCCATTGGTTAGCAGTATGAATGAAACCAGAATGGCTCCTATCCTGGTTATTTTTTGGAAGAAAGATCTTCCTTTATCAGCTCCATTGCTTCATCAATACCAAGCATGGAAACTGGTGAGTCAGGTTGTAATGTTACGTCTGACCCAGAGTCCAACCCAAGCTCTGAAAAATCAAGAGCCCCAATTGAACTTACCTTGGAATCAGGGGAATTTGCCGGCCAATGTTCATCCTCCTGTTCCATGTCCTCTTGGACATCAGGTTCTACAGGGAGGTCCGATGTTGTTGGAGCCTCAACTGCTTTTTTCCTGTTAGGATCGTGGATAATTTTAAATACTCCACGATCCACTCCAGTCAGTGCGCAAAAGTTTGCCCTTGCAATTGCTTCAGCGTCTTCAGGCTCCACCTCAAAGATCCATCTAGAGGTGCCAGGTCCCACAGCACTTTGCAGAACCCTCCACCCCATCGACTTCAACCCTGGGTTTAGTCTCTGAAGACGCCATAAAAAGGTGCTCTGCTCAGAGAATTGCTCCTTAGTTTTAAAGGCAACCTTCACGGGCTTGGGAAGCTCGTTTGCCCCTATGACCTTGAGCTTAAGGTTACCCAAGGCTTTGTTGTTAAAGTGGTCTTTAATCCACCCAACAGTAAAATCATCACATTGAATTACCAGCGCTCCTCTTTGGAGGTGGTTATTATAAATCTCGGGCATTCTTTCGCCACCAGGAATGGCGTCAGTCCGCTCCAAGATTTCCTTCAAGATGTTATTTGAGTTTTCCATAGAAAGCTTGTCCGGAGGAAAATCCTCCAGGACTATAGCAATCTTGGTAGACCCAGTTGCACAGGCAAAAGAGACCCCAGATTGGAGGCCCCCGGTTGGATCCCCCTCTCCAGCTCGGCTATCCCCACTAGGGGGAACCACTCCGCTGGATTGGGCTCTCCTCCCAGGAACAACATCCTCCCTGGGCTTCTTTCCAATTTGGGTTGGCGCATTGGGAGAGGTTGTTGCATCAGAAGACCTTGGTCTCTTAGCTCCTCCACTCGCCGCAATGGCCCTCATTTTTCTTAACTTCTTCTTCTGGCTCTTGGACAGTCCAATGGTACCAGACACACTGTCCCCCGAGTGCCTCTGGGGACCAGAGACTTCTACAGAGGAAGGGCCTGAACTTTTGGACGCCTCACCAGCATCCGAAGCAGACTGCAAAGCAGCGGTATTAGCACTGGGCTCACCCGAGGGCTTACCATATGCTACTGGAGACTGTATTACACTTTTCGAACAGGAACCTCTGCCTAATTCCTGAATGCATCCCTTGTTAACCGGCGCGACGGATGATGCCGTATCCAAGGTTTTTCGTTCGCTCATCATGATGTTTGCCTGCCATTTAGTTACCCAGTGAGGGGTATCCAGGGGGCACCACGTGGAGGCGGCAGGCATTACCCCCTTAAAACCTTTAACATTGAGACCCATTATTCTACCCTTGCGGGTCCAAGGCTCTTGTATAAGAGCAATATCTAGTTCTCCATCATTCAACCTTTTGGCCATAAGGCTTGAGGCAGCAATGCTATGATGGAGATTAATTTGACCAACCTTGATTGTAGCCATTGGTTAGCAGTATGAGTGATACCAGAATGACTCCTATCTATCCTGATCATCTTTAGAAGAAAAATCTTCTTTTAACAGCTCTATTGCTTCATCAATACCAAGCATAGAAGCTGGTGAGTCAGGTTGTAATGTTACATCTGACCCCGAGTCCAACCCAAGCTCTGAAAAATCAAGAGCCCCAATTGAACTTACCTTGGAATCGGGGGAATTGGCCGGCCAAGGTTCATTCTCCTGTTCCATGTCCTCTTGAACATCAGGTTCTACAGAGAGGTCCGATGTTGTTGGAGCCTCAACTGGTTTTTTCCTGTTAGGATTGTGGATAATCTTAAAGACACCAAGATCCACTCCAGTTAGTGCACAAAAATTTGCTCTCGCAATTGCATCAGCGTCTTCAGGCTCTACCTCAAAGATCCATCTAGAGGTGCCTGGTCCCTCAGCACTTTGCAGAACCCTCCACCCCATAGACTTCAACCCTGGGTTTAGTCTCTGAAGACGCCATAAAACGGTGCTCTGATTGGAGAATTGCTCTTTGGTTTTAAAAGCAATCTTCACGGACTTGGGTGGCTCGTTTGCACCTATGACCTTGAGCATGAGGTTACCCAAGGCTTTGTTGTTGAAGTGGCCTTTTATCCACCCTACAGTAAACTCATTGCATTGTAATACCAGCGCTCCACTTTGGAGGTGGTTGCTGTAAATCTCGGGCAGTCTTTCACCACCAGGAATGGCGTCAGTCCGCTCTAAGATTTCCCTTAAGATGTTATTAGAGTCTTCCAGAGAAAGCTTGTCCGGAGGAAAGTCCTCCAGGACTATAGGGATCTTGGTAGACTCAGTTGCACATGCAAAAGAGACACCAGATTGGAGGCCCCCGGTTGAATCCCCCTCTCCAGCTCAGCTATCCCCAATGGGGGGAACCACTCCACTGGATTGGGCTTTCCTCCCAGGAACAATATCTTCCCTGGGCTTCTTTTCTTTTTGGATTAGCGCATTGGGAGATGGAGTTGCGCCAGAAGACCTATGTCTCTTAACTCCTCCACACGCCGCCATGGCCCTCATTTTCCTTAACTTCTTTTTCCGGCTCTTGGGCAATTCAATGGTACCAGACGCACTGTCCCCTGAGTGCCTCTGGGGACCAGAGACTCCTGCAGAGGAAGGGCCTGCACCTTTGGATGCCTCACCAGCTTCCAAAGCAGACTGCAAAGCAGCGGTATTAGCACTGGGCTCACCCGAGGGCTTACCATATGCTACTGGAGACTTAATAAAACTTTTCGAACAGGAACCTCTGCCTAATTCCCGAATGCATCCCTTATTGACCGGCGGGACGGATGATGCAGTATCAAAGGCTTTTCGTTCACTCATCATGTATGTTTGCCTGCCATTTAGTTACCCAGTGAGGGGTATCCAGGGGGCACCACGTGGAGGCGGCAGGCTTTCCCCCCAAGCAATTATTGATACATAACAATTAAAAAAACTGTTTAATCAAACAAAAATTATAATTATCTTGTTAGTTGTCCAAATCTGTTTATAACTTTTTCAATGAATTCTGAGTCATCTTTGATTCTTTTCTTATGTAGTATATATATCTTCTAAAACTTCAAGATATGGCTCTTTGTCCAGTTTGTTCATCGCATTTGGGTGAAGCCTAAGGAGTGAAAATGTTTTTCTTTGTGTAGAAGAAAAACAGTCTTTCAACAAAGATATAATGGAGCCCAAATAAGGTATAAAGATTGACCTCCTGAAAAATTCTTCTGCGGTTTCAGCAGGCACGTTCAATCTATTAGCTTGTCTAGATGCCACTCAAGGTTAATTCATTTCAATGCCTAATTCTTCGCAAATGTGTTCTGCTTTCGTGAAAATTGTAGTAAACTCTTCAGAAGCATTGTTTCGATGAATTTGCAGCACATCTATCAATTTGACTACGTAATCAGTTACTTCTTTTAGATTTGTGTTTACTTTTTGCAGCTGATTGCACACAGGTTCAAGCTTGGCAGAATAAGTAGCAATAACAAAAAGTGATACAATGTATGTTGGCGTCGTAGCAGCTGTTAAAAGTATATCCTCCTGATTCCAAATGTGCCTTCAAACCTTCGTTTCCAGATTCAACACGATTAAAATATTTATTAAATTGTTTTCTTGAATTTTTTACTTTTTATTGTTATAAATTTTAAAAGAAAAATATAAAGTAGGCATAAAAAAAGATTCTTATGGAGGCAAATAAAGTAAAACTGAAGAATTTTTGTTTTATTCTATGAAGTTCTCTCTTGAAGATTTTTTCACTTACTTAAATCGTGATTGAAAGGACAAAAATTTGATTTTAAAAAAATTATGTGTCAAAGAAAATATTCACTGCATGTGTCTGCTCTAGGGCCATTTGAATGGTTTTAGGAACCTTCAGCTCGGTTCATATTGCCATTAAAAAAATCTAATTTTTGCATTTTTTAAAATTATTTTATTACAAGAACAAAAAATTTATGTAATATTTTATGATGAAGCTTTAATATAATATTTATATTAAAAAGTTTAAGGTAACAATACTTTCTTGATTTTTGAGTGGTAAAGTCTTCATCAGTAAAATAAATTTCTTCAGTGCTGGAAATTTTCGTTTTAGCTTAATAAATTAAAGTTTAAAATTGTTAGTTTTTGTTTTGATTTTCCATTTTCTGAAATTTTTTATACAATGCTCCCTTTTTGCATTGACATTTTATTAAATTTTTCTCATTATGTTCATTTCATTTAAAAGACCATAGGAAGCAATAATATATTGATATTGTTCAGGAATATGATTATATGTGTTGGCAATTTCAAAGAGGTTGGATCAGCGGTAAAATTGAAGTCGATAATTTTAATTTAGGATGATTATGTGAGTAAATAATCTTATCACAGAGGAAGTATTGTGCGATCCAGGATTTTAAATAAAAGGCAGATAAGTTAATTATGCTTATTCTTCACAGTTCAGTATGACAATGGTGGCTGACATTTCAATTAAAAATAAGTCATGAAATGTATTCAAAACAAAATAAAAATGTACAGCAGGAAGGAAGAGTTTTAAGATAATATACTTTTATATTTTAACCTTTTCTGACTTTTTTTGATTAGCGTTCTTGTTTGGGTTTTATTTTTTCATACTACCATTTCTTTACTATTTAGAATTAGAATTTAAGAATTTACTTACTTCTTAGATTTTGGAATTCCAAATTTGGTGGAGATTGCAGACTTTTCTCTTTCTCTTTCTTAAACTTTTAATTTTTTTCTCTTTCTTATTAGTTGCACTCCATGTAGGATGACTAAAACTACAAATTACTATTTTACCTAACTATGAAATTTTGCTTACTGAAAAAGTTTGAACAGAAAAATGTATCGTTTCATAACTTTTGCTCCCTACTGTAAATAAAGCAAGGTATTAAAAATAAAAAAACTTTTTATATTTGATGGAATCTATGCATTGGCTATAAATTGTTACAAATTAATTATTGTTATAAATTATGCTCAAGAATATTGTTACAAAGTATGTTCTGGATTATACAAAGATTTTGTTAATCAGATCAACTTTGGTCCAGATTGGTGATAAGTGGTGCTCTACTGTACTTAAAAATCAAGTTTTTCTATTAAAGAGAGACTTACAAACTATTTTCAAAATTTTGCAATGGTTTAAAGATATTGAAAAATCATCAGAAATACTTTTTTCCCTTCCAAAATAGGAAAAAGATAAAAAAAATTCTAGAAATTAAAATGTATGTTACATTTTATCTCTAAGCATTTGCCTTACAAAATTATTTTAAGCCCAAACAAACAATGCTAAAAAGTCGATACAAAATTAACATAAACTTCTTCTTTTACTAGCAATTCTAAACTAAATGAAATAGTATTTTTGTGAGTATAAAAATTATTTTAGTTATAATGAAAACGTTATTCCTCCTATGTATAATTCTGTCTGTAATATTCCATGATTTTTACATGGGTATATAGTTGAGCCAACTTTTCTTTTAAATTTTTATACAAATATTTTTAATGCAGCCTGTTTTTTAAAAGATATGTTAGTGTATAAAAGATCACAGAGTACTTGACTCAGCCTTTCAGATTTCCTTACTCTGTTCTACATATCTTTTGTTTTTAATTTCATATGTCCTACAATTCTCGTTTAAATAGTTATAAGAATATTTTGTATCATTTTTTAATTTTTTTTTTATGATTTTCTTTGTTAATTAGATCTTCATTACAGTAATTATTTTTGTCTAATTTATTTGTTTATTCTTGTTCTTCATAGATATATGAGAATCCTTTTGATTTTGGTGCCATTAATAATTGGAAGATTTTTTTACGAATTGATTATCTGGGGTGAGTTTTAAAACGAATGGTTCTAATTAGGTTATCCTTGTCTGTTTTTTTTTTTTGTTTTTTTTTTGAATTAAATATTGCCATAAAATTTCTTATAAATCTAAATTTATTTCTTGACTTGAACATAAAATACTTTTGTTAAGAAATATTAAAAAAATTGTAATGTCATTAATAAGCAATTATATAATATTTGTGTCTTTGTTCTTCACTTTTTACATTAACATGTTATTAATTTTCATAGTGTGTTGTGAAAAGAAAAGGTTAAACATTACTTTAAAAATACAAAATTGGACTATCAACTAATAGATCAATCTGTTATATGAGCTTATTTTTAAAAAAAAAGAAATTTTAAAAAATGAAAAGAAAATTTGGACAATTTTAAAAATTTTGCAGGTGAAGAAAAAATAAATGTACTAAAGTGTAGGGCCAGATTTTGCTTGACAAGAAGTCAAGTCATAACAATATAAATTTAATAAGTAAGAATCAGATAAAGCAATAAAAAACATAAGACAATAAAATACATCAGCATAAAACTTAAAGACATAAATTTAAAATGTTTAAATTAAAGTTTTTTTAAACTTTTTTTTTAATCTTATTACCTATTTAACTTTAGTTTTAAAATAAATTTTATCCCTAAAGAAATGAAACCAATTTTGTTACCAAAATGCGCAGAATATTTTAATGTAATTTTAAATCATATTTAACTGCAATCAATGTATTTATGGTACAAGAAAGCTCTTTTACTTTCTTCGGGATGGAAAGCTAGATGGAAAATGATAATTATGGTTTTTAAATTGTGTTCCATATTTAATGTTGTATGCAATTTTTATAATCTTTTACATGGAAAGAGGGAGAAAGATAAGATTGATTGATGATGATATGCCTCTATGAGATAAGAAATTAGTTCTGGCAGGCCAGATAGCTGTTAAATTTTGAATTATTAGCAATTTTTTTTGTAGAAGTGTACAGCAGTGATAACATTGCAAAAATATTGCTTTCAAATGTTCAATTTCATTTTAAGATAATGACAGGGATGCTACGCTTGCGTCATTTGCGACAAACTGAGAAAAAACGGCATAACTGCGCCATTTTGCGACATTCAGCTCAGTTTCTGCCAAAGCTGCGCCATTCTGAGACAAAACGTCCAAAATTTGGCAAACCTGAATTCATTTTCAAATATTAATCCGCATCGCCGTGAGTCATTGGAGATCATTTTGCCGTTCACGTCTCCACGGGATGAAAGACTTCCACGAAAAAGCAGAAATCCGCTTTTTTCACCCAATTTTTAAAATTTTCGACCATGTTCCAAAAACTAAAATTTTTAGGGAGTCCAATTAGAGAAACCCAAGCCGCCGGAACGATAGTCGGATTCCCGCGACTTCCGCTATAGAGTGGAAAGGAGTCTAAGCGTTTCGTTTCGACCACCGATATTTGATTTTTTTTTTCGTTTGGCAGATTTTCGGAATTTTAAATATTAGGAACTACCCTGGGAAATGCTAAAATCGCGATTTTTAATCAGGCGATTTTAATATCAATCATCGATTTTCGTATTTAACTGATTTAAAACTTATGTGTTGCGATTTTTTTTTACGCTGATTACAAATCGTACTAGCAATTCCTATTCACTCAATTTAAAAATTCAATATCGCGATCTGTATTCTCGCGAGTTTAAAATCCAACGTCGCGATTCGTATTCACGCATTTTTAAATTTAATATTGCGATTCGTTATCACGCAGTTGTAATATCAGATCTCGTTTTTCGTATTTGTACGCTATTTAAAAATTACTCATTGCGATTCGTATTCACGTGATCTAAAAATTATTCATCGTGATTCTTATTTACGCGATTTAAAAATTCAATATCGCTATTTGTATTTTCGCGTTTTTAAAATCCAACAGCGCTATTCTTATTCACGTGATTTTAAAATTCAAAATCGTGATTCATATTTACGCGATTTTAAAATCCAACCGCACGATTCATATTCACGCGATTTTAAAATCCGAAATAGTGATTCATATTGACGCGATTTTAAAATCCAATATCGTGATTTGTGCTTTTTAAATCCAGCAGCGCGATTCATATTCACGTGATTTTATAATCCGAAATCGTGATTCATATTCACGCGATTTTAAAATCCAATATCGTGATTTGTATTTTCGTGTTTTTAAAATCCAACAGCGTGATTCATATTCACATGATTTTAAAATCAAAAATCGCATTTCATGTTCACTCGATTTTAAAATCCAATATCGTGATTCATATTCACGCGATTTTGAAATCCAATATCTCGATTCATATTCACGCGATTTTAAAATCCAAAATCGCGATTCATATTCACGCTATTTTAAAATTCAATATCGTGATTCATATTCACACGATTTTGTAATCCAATATCGCTATTCATATTCACGCGATTTTAAAACCCAAAATCGCAATTCATATTCACGCAATTTTAAAATCCAGTATCACGATTCTAGAAAGAAGTAGAATTAAGTTTTTTCTTGAATTAGTTACTGTAAAGATGTGATATATTTTTCTACAGTTGTTGCATTTAAACAATTACTAAGTGCATTCATAATCACATTTTATGATTGTATATTTAGCTATATAAATTAAAGGAACATAGTCAACTAACTGATCTTGTGAATGCAAGAAAGTACAATCTACTAGTCAATGCCAATTAACTAAAAAGTTTACTTTTATGCTTAATAAAGGATGCAAGTCATTTTAGAAAGAAAATTATATTTATATGTGTCTTTTTAAATTGTTTATAATAGTTTTTATATATTTCTGTTTTGATATAAAAATGTATGTATCCTAATTTTTGGCTATTAAGTGCTCCCTAAAATTTTCTTGAAAAATTCCTACCTAAAATATTTCAAAATTTCACTGCACCTCCTGAATTCTATCAAAGAGTGTTTTTTTTTGTGTTATTTGCATTTTCTTAAACTCTCATTATTTAATTACTGAATTTCTTTTTTAATTATTGAAATCTGTAGACCTTCCTTTGTAACTTAATAGTTATATACTGAAAGAAAACACAAATAATTAAGATCAAAAGGAAAAAACTTCTTTGAAAAAAACGCGCTAAAAAGCAGCAGAAATTTCAGAAAAAAGTATCAATACAAAACAAATGAAATAAAACAAAAATACGACCACCGAAGCCGACGTCTTCAGGGGGTACCGGCCCCGGTAGCCATTAAAAACAAAACCATTTCTATTTGAGGGAGAAGCAAAAGCTTAAAATATCTCCCTCAGTACCCCGATGGTTTTGTATAGAGGTCCAGGAAAAACAAGATACATTCAAAAGAATAAACAAATTACGAAAAGAAAATCAATAAAAATCATCAGAAAATTAAAAACTCACAGTCACAGGTCAAGAATCAACTTCAAAAGCGGAGGAAAAGAAAACACAAAAACTGAAAAACAACGCCCCCTATAATAATGCGCAGTAAAAGTTTAAAAATGACTCATTTTTAAACTTTTACTGCGCATTATTATAGGGGGCGTTGTTTTTCAGTTTTTGTGTTTTCTTTTCCTCCGCTTTTGAAGTTGATTCTTGACCTGTGACTGTGAGTTTTTAATTTTCTGATGATTTTTATTGATTTTCTTTTCGTAATTTGTTTATTCTTTTGAATGTATCTTGTTTTTCCTGGACCTCTATACAAAACCATCGGGGTACTGAGGGAGATATTTTAAGCTTTTGCTTCTCCCTCAAATAGAAATGGTTTTGTTTTTAATGGCTACCGGGGCCGGTACCCCCTGAAGACGTCGGCTTCGGTGGTCGTATTTTTGTTTTATTTCATTTGTTTTGTATTGATACTTTTTTCTGAAATTTCTGCTGCTTTTTAGCGCGTTTTTTTCAAAGAAGTTTTTTCCTTTTGATCTTAATTATTTGTGTTTTCTTTCAGTATTGTAATTTTCAAATTTGGTTTATGCTGCATTTGCGCTTTTCTTATTTGAAAAATTATTTTGAAAAATTATTTTGAAAAATTATTTTGTTTTTATTTCATGCTTCAGGTGTTTTCTAATTAATTTAAAGCGTCAAAGGGTTTTGTTGGATGTCTAGGTTTTATATGTCTAATTTAGTATTTCCTTTTAGGTTAATTTTAAATAATGCAAAGTACAATATATAAATATTTTATGGCGCCTGGCTCGTCGCGCGCCCAAACAAGGAGCACTGAAGTTAGTCTTGACTTAGGGATTACTTCGGACAAAAAGTTACTAAGTCAAATATTTTGTTTAAATAAATTTAAAAATATAAAAAAATTTAAAAAGTTTAAGAAATGTTGTAATAAAAAATGTAAAACTTGTCCTTTGGCTGATAGTTCTCAAATTGACAGTCATTCTAATGTATTTTTTTGTAAAAGTATTAATATTATTTATTTAATTCAGTGCAATTGTTGTAATTTGTGTTATGTTGGTCAGACAGGTCTTGAATTTCATAAGCGGATTAATTCCCACAGATCAGCTATAAAAAATTTTAATAATAGTAATTGTTCCACGGATTATGAAATTTTGCATTTTCAATTTCATGATTTTAATAATGTTACTCTTTTTATTTTGGATTTTATGGAAAATTTAGATAAAAGACTTGATTTAGAAAATATTTACATTGGTAGTCTTAAGACTCTTTTTCCTTATGGATTAAATAGTAAATTTAATGGGGAAGGTACTGTTAATACTGAAGATTTTTGTATTTATAATAAATTAAAAGTTTTTGATTTTCCTGGTGTTTGTGATTCAAAATTTAGAAGTAAAAGGGGAGGTGGAAAAGGTAAGGGTAAATTTATTGAGTTTGATGAGTTTTCGAATTTTTGTAACTTACCTGTTAATTTGAATAATATTTTCACTATTAGAAAATATATTTTTGGTTTTAAAAATAAAATTTTAAAAAATTTCCTTATTAAATTTGGTTCTAAAATTAAATTTGATACTGAACTTGTTAAATTTATAGTTTTGGATTTAATTAAATCAAAAATTGGTGTTAATAAAACTGATTTGCTTTTTAATAATGTTTCTAAAGTCGAAAGGGTTTTTTGTACGATTAATTTTCATGATAAGAATTTTGAAAATGCTAAGTTACCACAGATTATTCATGGTCTTTCTGATTTCTTTCCTTTAGAACAAATTAGAGTTACTGCTGCTTTTAAATATTCTTCTACACTTAGGAAAAAGGTGTGCAATTATAATTTTTTAAGTCGAAATCTTAATTGTATTTCTAAATCTGATTGTTATTGTAATGAGGAGGGTTTTTCAAAATTTATTGATAATGATTATGGACATGTTATTACCGGAAATTTGGAAATTGTGGGTGATCAGGATCTAATTAGCATTTTAAGTAAGGGTTCAAAATTTAGAACCAGAGTTAAGATGAAAAAAGAAGATTTTATTTTATCCATTAAAAAAGATCTAGATTTTTTTATTGCAAAAATTTCCAGAAAATATCATTGGCCTGTTGAGGGTTTTTCTGAGTGGAAAGCTAAAATTATTGAAAGGGTTAGATTTAATTTATTTAATACCAGTTTTAGTTCTTTTCCTAAAGGTACTTTTATTGATTATGATTTATCTAGAAAAATTAAAAATCTTAAGGATAAATTCATTGTTACTGTTGTAGATAAAGCTTCAAATAATTTTTGTATTATGTGTAAATATTTTTTTAAAAAATTGATTATTGGAGAATATAATGCAAATAATACCTATTTAAAGTTAAAAGAAGATAAAAAAGTTATTGAAAAAAGAATTATTGCATTTAGTAAAAAATTAAAATTTAAATTAAATAGGATTACATTTCCATATTTATTTCCAATAGTTAAATTTCATAAAAATCCAATTAAATTTAGGTTTATAGCATGTGGTACTAATAGTTATAATTCTGATATTAGTAAAAGGTTTTTTTGTTTTTTAAAAATTATTTTGCTTAAAATTAAAAAAGAAAAAAAATATTATTATTGAAAGTAATGTTGAAGTTTTGGATTTTATTAAAAGTAATGATATTTCCAGCATTAACACTTTTGATTTTGAAAATTTGTATACCAGCATACCACATGAAAAAATTATTGAGATTTGTGAAGGTATTTATGACAAGTATTTATTTGATGAAAAAATTGATAGGTTTAACTGGTTAGATTTATGCAAGTTTAATCTTTTTGAGAATGTTCTTTTTAATGGTTTAGATTTTTATAAACAAATTATTGGAATTCCACAAGGTAATTCCTTTTCTGGGGCTTTTGCCAACATTTTTTTGCACTTTTTTGAGGCTAAATTTCTTGAACATAAAGTACTTAATGCTTTCCGATATATTGATGATTTGATTTTGTTTAATTGTGACGATTTTAATTTTATTTATACAATTTATCCTGGTGATTTGGTCCTGAAAAAAACTAATGAAAATTGCTTTAATATTGAATATTTAGATTTTAAAATTGATATTGTTAACAATTTTATAAAAATTGGTGTGTTTGATAAAAGAAAAGCCTTTAATTTTAATGTTATTTTTTTCTGCAACTTTAAAACTAATTTGTGTAGTAAAATATTCAAAAATCTTGTTTTTTCGCAATTAGTTAGGATCAAGAAAATTTGTAATAATGTTGAAAGTTTTCGAGAAGCTGTGGATAATTTTTTAAATAATTTGAGTAAAAATGATTTTCCTTTTAATTTTTGTAATGTTAATTTTTTAATTAAAAAAATGATTGATGGTTTTTAGGTTTTTTTATATTTTTTCTTTTAACAGGGCGCAATTCTAGTCTTAACTGAGCAGCCCCAGTTAAGCATTCTATTAATTTATCTACGTATCTCCTTCTCCTGACCTTTTCATTTTTAAACTTTTACTGCGCATTATTATAGGGGGCGTTGTTTTTCAGTTTTTGTGTTTTCTTTTCCTCCGCTTTTGAAGTTGATTCTTGACCTGTGACTGTGAGTTTTTAATTTTCTGATGATTTTTATTGATTTTCTTTTCGTAATTTGTTTATTCTTTTGAATGTATCTTGTTTTTCCTGGACCTCTATACAAAACCATCGGGGTACTGAGGGAGATATTTTAAGCTTTTGCTTCTCCCTCAAATAGAAATGGTTTTGTTTTTAATGGCTACCGGGGCCGGTACCCCCTGAAGACGTCGGCTTCGGTGGTCGTATTTTTGTTTTATTTCATTTGTTTTGTATTAATAGTTATATATTTTGAGATGAAATTTGAGCTCAAAATAAAATGGGTATTTTCCCTTTTGAATTACTGAAACTAAATAGATATTTCTTTTTAGAAAGTTAACACCATTATATTTTAAAAAATAAGAAAGTTAAAATTTACTTTGTAAAATTCTGGAACAGATACTATTCATTGGCATAAATGATAAATGCAATATATATGAAAACAACAGAGTCCATAAAACAATTTTGTGGACTCTTATAATCAATCATATGCAGGTTTTTTAAAATCCTAGCAATAGTGAATGTATGTATAATTGTAGTACTCCTAGTATGCCATTAATGGTTTTATGGATCCTGAAAATTATCTTTATATTGTTATCAAACTGATTAATAATCATTTTAGCTGAGATAAACTGAGTGAAAAAATAATTTTAGCTGAGACAAACTGAGCCAAAAAGAGATTTTAACTGAGACAAAATGCAATTTCTGGTGAGACAATTTGATATTTTGCGAGTAGCTTCCCTGTAATGAAGTTAAACTTTTCTGACCAAAGAAAAGGACACAATTGGGCATGCCCATTTTGTTTATTACTGATTAAAATTTCATTTCTACCTCCTTCTCCCCCCAAAAATTATTTTTCTCCAATCAGTTAGTAAGTTTTTTCTGGTATAATAATGATAGAGAATATGCACTTTAAAACTGTTTCTGATAACTTGGTAAACATGAAGAAAATAAGTCTAGCTCAACTGACAAATGTGAACAATTTAAACTGAATTTATCAGCATAGATAAGCATATAAATTATTTTAGAGCAAATTAAGAGTAAAGCAAAAACCTAGCTATTTTTTCCCCTTCTCTATTGAATTAGCGAATATTTTCTGCTTTTTCCAGAAAAATTTTCCTTACTGCTATATTTTGTAACTTATTTAAAATATGAATCTAGGAAATATTTGCAAGTATCTTGGCTCATAGTATAGTTTATTTTTAGTTTAGTCTGAGTCAGGCCTAGAGGATAAATATAACCTGGTGTTGTACAGTTTTACATCTAAACACAAATAAAAAATATTTAGCCTTCAGTACTTTCTGAGACCCAAACTCTTGGTTAAGAGGTTAAGGTTAAGAGGAATATAAATGCGATCTTAAACTTCTCCTTATATTTTGCTATTAAATTTCTCATTTCAAAAAAAAAAAAAAAAAAAAAAATAATAATAATAATTAAATAAAAACAAGAAAAAAACATAATTATAAAATTATTTTTTTAAGCTATTCTTTTCTTCCTGTGTTCAAGAAAACTTTTAAAGTTCTTTTTTTAAAAAAATGTAACCATTGAAGAGTCCAAAATTAAGATACAGTGACCTCTCACTTATGCACCACCTCTTTTATGCACCTTTTTAATTTATACTACGATTTTCATAGGTCCCAGTACATTAGATAGGAAAATAATGATAAACATCCTTCGTTTAAGCGTCGCTCTAAAAAGAAATTTTTCAAACATGCGCCGAAATTTTAGGCTAACATTTTAATTTTTTAATCCTTTAAATATTTTTTCTTTTTTTAAAATTTTTTTTTTTTAAAATTAAAAATGAAGCAAATAAGCAATCCTTGTTACAGATAAAAATAAATATATGTTGTTAGATCCTATTGAATTTGCTTGCCCCTGTGACCTTTTCATTTTTGCTATTTTTGGAAAGACATTCTTTCTAGAAATTTGAGTAGGGTGTCTTATCTGTTACTCCAACAGCAATGAAGGCCCATTCATCTTTTAGAAAATGACCATTCCTCTTGTCCAGAGGTTAGTTTTACTCCCATGCTGCTTTCTAGAAAAAAAAACACCTAGAATACGAAAGATAAAAGAGACCGTGATCACTTACTTGAAGTCAGATGGACATTATTAGTAAATAAATGGAGGTGATCTGTTTAGTGACAGTAGTAATTGAACAACTTATTGTGCAGCATATTATGACATCAAGTACTTTTCTTAGAAATTTATCATGTGATGTTTCACCCCCTCCCATAAAACTCAAATTTTTTGTGAAGAACTATTGACGAGATGATAAAGTTCCCCCAAATCACACAGCAGTATTAAAAGTTTTAGACACTATTCGTGGCTATTTACAATTTAATTTTGCTTCTGAAACTCCCCCTTATCCCATTTATATGAAATGGAAAAAACTGTTTTTGAATAACGTCGGCAAAAACAAATACAAACATGTATTAAGATTATTTTGTAAAAAAATAAATTGTCTTAAGGTATGATAAATTTTTTCTTTGTATCATCATCATAGTTGGCTAGACAGCCCAATGTGAGCCAATGCCTTCCACTGAAAATTTCTCCATGACGACTTCCGATTTATCTTTGATCTCCAATTTTTTTCATTAATTGCGAGAAAATCAGACTCCACTGAGTCAGCCCATCTCAACCGCGGCCTTCCCCGCTTTCTTTTTCCAGTGGGTCTAAAAAGCAGTATCTTTTTTATTGTGTTGTCGTCACTCATTCGAATCACGTGGGCGATCCAATTCATTCTATTTATTTTTATGTATTTAATAATATCAGGTTCTTTATAAATCTTGTACAGTTCAAAGTTTAATCTCCTTCTCCAGTTATTGTTTTTCTTTACACCACCAAGTATACCCCGCAAAATCTTTCTCTCAAATATTGCGATACAATTTTCCTCCAATTTTGTCACTGTCCAAGCTTCAGAAGCGGATGTCAAGACTGGCTGGACAAGAGTTTTGTAGATTAAGAACTTTGTTTTTCTAGAAAGAAACCTAGATTTAATAAATCTTCTCAGCCCATAGACAGCCCTATTCACTAAATAGAGTCAGTGTTTTATTTCAGGAGTAATTCTGTTGTTAATGGTAATAATTGATCCTAAGTAAGTTAAACTCCTCACTGTTTCAAATCTATAAGAATTTATTTCAAGATAGGGGTCTGGGACTTTGTTTCTTGAGAATAACATATATTTTGTTTTCTCAACATTTATGACCAAGCCCATTTGCCTTGTAGCCACCTCAAGGGCAAGAAATGCCTCTTTTAGGGCAAGAAGGAAACGAGCAATTATATCAACATCATCAGCATATGCAAGTAGTTGTACTGATCTAGTAAAAATGTGACCACTGGTACTAATGCCTGAATCACGAATAACTCTCTCAAGTGCAATATTACAATGTAGACAGGAGAGAGAATCTCCTTGTCGAACAGTGAATGTGTCAAGATTTTCTGACAGAGACCCCAGAAACTTAATCTTACACTTTGTATCTTTCAAAGAAAGTCTTCTCAATTTAATGAGTTTTGAAGGTATTTTAAAAGTATTCATTGTTTCAAAAAGATAATTTCTATTGATACTATCAAAAGCAGCCTTGAAATCAATAAAAAGATGATGTGTTTCAATGTTAAATTCCATTGATTTCTCTAAAATCTGACGGAGACGAAATATCTGATCTTTAGTTGATTTTCCATCACGGAATCCGCATTGATATTTTCCTATTTCTGAGTCAATGAACGGTAACAGCCTGAGACATAAAATTCTAGATAGAATTTTATAAGTTATACAAAGAAGACTAATGCCACGATAGTTGGAACAGGTCATAGGATCACCTTTCTTGTGAATTTTGCACAAAATGCTAATATTCCAATCCGTTGGCATAATCTCAGAGTGCCAGATGTCAGTAATAAGTTCAAATACATTTCTCAATAAGGTAGGTTCAGAATTTTTTAGCAGTTCTGCTGAAATAAGATCATGTTCCGAAGCCTTCTTATTCTTTAAGTTTTTAATTGCACCTCTGATCTCCTCAATAGTTGGAGCCTCAACTTCGATGTCATTTATGAATTCAGGTGCAATTATTTCAACGTCCTCACAATTTTCATTAAGAAGTTCTTTAAAATGTTCACACCATCTTTTTAAAATGTCTTGTTTATCACTAATAATTTCACCAAATTTGTTTTTGCATAGACTAGAGGTCTGTTTTAAGTCCAATCGACTGCGGTTGATTTTCCGATTGAATGCTCTGCATTCATTAATGGATTTTAGATGTTCATGTCTTTAAACAATTCTTCATCAAAGACCCTTTTTCTTGCCTAAAGAGTTTCTTCACCTCTTTTCTGCGTCTATGGTACTCCTCTGCACCATTTCTTGTGTGTGCTTGTATCATATGTTTATATGCAACATTCTTTTTATCATTAACAATGGCACAATCAACATCATACCAATCCTTACCCTGTTTCTTAGTTACTTTACCAATCACGGTATTGGCAGCGTTACAGATACTGTCTTTTATACATTTCCATTTATTTTCCACAGTACCATCATAATTCTTTAAATTCAACTGTTCCTTTACTTTTTCGCAATATTCAAGCCTTATCCTTTCATTTTAAGTTTATCACAGTCATATTCTCTCAAAATCTCTCCCTTAAACTTTTTTGCATTTGATAATCTTGATCTGACTTTGGGAATAATTAAGAAGTGATCTGAATCTACATTTGCTCCACGATAAGTTCTCACATCCATTTAGTCAGAGTAATGTCTTGCGTCAATATGTACATGATCAATTTGATTGGCATAAGTGCCACATGGGGCACGCCAGGTAGCTTTATGAATATTTTTATGTGGAAAAGACGTGCTTCTTATAATCATATTATGTGAAGCAGCAAAATCAATTAATTTGTGTCCATTATCATTGGTTGTATCATGTAAACTAAATCCACCAGTTACAAATTTAAATTCCCATGCTCTATCTACTTTAGCATTTAGATCTCCCATAAGAATTTTTACATAATATTTTGGACAACTGTAGTAAATTTTGTCTAAATTTTTCATAGAAAATTTCCTTTTCTTCTTCTGTTTTATCCTCAGTTGGTGCATAAGAACAGATAATACTGAAATTAAAGAACTTTCCCTTAATTCTGAGCCTACACAATCTCGGAGAGACTGCCTCAAATTCCAAAATCAGGTGTCGTATTCTTTTGCTTATGATAAAGCCAGTGCCCTCAATGTGTTTTTCGGGGTGACAACTGTAAAAAACAGTATGATTCTTTTTATTCAATGTTCCATTGCCAATCCATCTAACCTCCTGAATGGCAATCAAATCAATATTGTATTGTTCCATCTGTTCTAACAGCAAATGCAGAACCTTAGCTCTATAGAGAGACAGAACGCTTCAGCTTCCAATTCTCAAATCCAAATTTCGTTTTCCAAATCGTTTCCGTGAAGTCATCCGGGATTTTTCTTCTAAGGATTTCGCAGCAAGAAATTTTTACAGGATAGAGGTGTCAACCCTATGCCCAACTCCCTACCTGGAGGACCAGTCCCCTGATATAATCCCCAGAGGCAGGGTGCCCGGCTATACCCTCAGACACTGGGTACCCATTTTAGTCGCCTTTTACGACAAGCATGAGCTGCATTGGGACTATTCTTTCACACCCGGTCACCACACGGGTATTTTTCTTTGTATAATTATAGTAAATACCAAAACAGTATAAATATTAACATTTAATCTTTAGAAACATATTTATTCATATTGTCACTGAAATTTACGTTGCGTTTTAGAATTTTGAAGTTTTTCACTTATGCGCCTCTTTCACTTATGTGCCTCTTTCACTTATACGCTTTTTTCTCTTGGCCCCTTACACTGGTGCATAAGTGAGAGTTCACTGTAGTTTATTTTTTTTGTTATTAATTTTCTTGTAAAATTCAGATTTTTTTTCCTTCGAAAAATGGATAATAAGGGAAAGTGGTAATTACGCAAGGGTTACGGGCCTAGTTTCAATGGTTTGATAAAGAATTTTAAGTAGAGTGATTTAAATATTTTGATATGTTATACTGTCAAGTTATTTTTACATTTCAGAAATATGTATTCCATTAAATAATGAATTGTTAAGCTGAAAGTTCAAATTATATAATTGTTCTAAAATGTGAAATATTTTGACTTTATAAGACAGGTAATTTTTTTTAGGTCTTGGTGGCATGTACTTTTACCATACACTGTTGCACCAGCTGGTAATGGTATACAGTGGAAACTTTCAAACAGTGAGCAGCCAGTGTTCAATTATCTTGATAATGATAATAAAGAAGCTTGTTTTATAAAGATGGCTTAATTCCATCAATGAAATTCTTCCAGATTTGATATTTACATTCTGAAAATTCTTCCATTTTTTTTTTACAAATTTGTATAACTTATTTTAGTACTTAAACAGATAGAGCTTAAAAAGAAGTTTTGGAGTAGAGATCTTTTTATTAACCTTTTTTTGATAATAAAAATGCTCTAAACTGTACATAAAATTAAGTTATATTTGAAGTGAACAAATAAAAATCAATTTAATTGTTGTGTTAAATATTGTTGTTGTGTTAAATTTACTGACATAATGAAGCTTGATTATCACCACTTAAAATAAACAAATGTATTAAAAAAGATTAAAAAGATTTAAAAATATAAATCCTTTAAAATTATATTATATAAAATTACATAAGCAGGACCAACTTAAAAGGAGTGAACTACTTAGGTTCCAGCTCCAGACTCTCAAAAATTAAGACAACAAAATTGAGTCACATATTTTTTTTAAATTAAAAAAAAAAAAAGCATTTTGATTGTAGATTTTGCAAAATACTAAAAAAATACTAAGTTTGGTCGTAATTAATTTAATGTGTCCCTCAACAATGATGTGTTAAGTAGAATTAAAGTTACTCTCCTCTAATTTTTTCGATTATCATGTTTTGCTTCAAGTCTCGGATTGCAAGAACAAGTTTAGTAAAAAGTTGTGGAAACAGTCTTTAGTATCTCTCTCCTTACTGTGACCCTTCCATTATTACAGCCAATCCTGTTTGGCATTCAATAGAAATAATGTTATTTTAACACTCATAAAAAGATGCAAATTGAACTGTTCATTCTAATATGGTTATCAAAATTTTTTTTTAATTCTTTTTTTTTAATTTTCTAAAAATGGCTGTTAAACATTTTTGCTCTTTCAAAACAATCTCCAATTGACTATGAATCAATGGTTGGCATAAGTACTGAGGAATGATTCAAACCACCGTTTCTTTTGGCTGAATGAGTGAAAAACAGTATCAATTGAAATATTAATTACTTCTGATCATTGAGAATTATCGCATATTGCATTCTTGTGTGGAAATCGGAGTCTTTGTAAATTTTCTTTACATAGGTTTCAAGGTTCTTCAATAAAATTTTTCTTGTCTGAAAATTGGTTTCACTCTTTATGTGATGTGTTGTAATGGGTGATTCATTTTGTAGTTAAAGCATATGGCCACATTCTACTTGATAATATTTTTGCTTAGGCATTGCAGTTTTCAGGATGTATGTTATTTAGCAAAAATGACAGCTCATAATCAGCATTACATCATATGCTTACAACAAGAACATTTTGAAGGAAGAATATTTTTCTCAAAATAAGTTCAGTATTTATGAGTAATGAATATATATTTGCTTTAGTTTTGTGTACTCATAATATAGTGATCTCATGTTATAACATTAATTTCCATTGGGGGAATTATAACGAGCATTGATAGTATCAGTTTATTAAGGAAAAGAAAAAACAAAACTTGACATAGATTTTTTAGTGTGTATTTTAAGTCTTTGTAATGAGTTTAGAACTGAAGTAGTATAATCTATAAAAATAGTATTTTACTCATCTGAAAATATTTAGTTTTTTAAAATTTTTTCAAAATTATTTTTGCCATTATAAAAACTTAACATTTAAGGTAGTTTAATGTTTGTGTAATTAACATAAAATTTTTTATCATTGTTAAAGGAACAAAATTCTAGACTATTAAGATTCTACAGTTTGAATATTTTTAAAAAAGTTGCAACAGAACTGAATAACTGGTAAATTTTGACTAATTTATAATTGATGGATCTCTAGTTACTTACCATTTCCATGCTTCTTCACACCTTGTTCCAGCTCTGACTGAAAGCCGATTTCTATATAAATTTTTATTCTAAAGAAAGTCAGCTTGATATTAATCAATAAAAACCACTAAATTTAATTTTACAGTCACATAGGATCATAAATGCCATGTTACCAATTTTTCTTGGCAAATGTCTACTCTATGAGAAGATATTAATATCTAGGTGAAATACAGTAGGACATGTATATAACAAGGGACTAGGAAAACAGCAAAATGCTCGTTAGATCTGATAGATTGGTATGCTCATTAAAACTTAAGGTTGATGTAAAAAATTTAACATGAAAACAACTTGTGTGAATTGCTTCTAGATTTTTTATTGTGGAGGGAAAATGTTTTTATCAAACATTGATTTTATAGATAACACTTTTCTTCTTGAAATTTTCAACAATTAAATGAAAACCACGCTTTGAAGAAAAAGTAAGTGGTGGAAATGAGCTTCTATTATATGTGACTCTGAAGCTAAAAATGCTTCTGCAACAATTTATGTAATTCTCGCAAAATATTCAGACCACCTCAAAATTCTTTTCTTATCTTCAGGAAGCAGGAAAATGGGCTGTCCTGTCCAGCGTCGCTATTATTGGAGTCCCCCTTTTTTCTGAAGGTTTCACTTGTTGTTGATATGTTGTTTGCTGATATGTTGTTGCATGGGAGTGGCAGTTTTTCTTCTAAAGTAGCATATTCAAATGTTGTGTTTCAGGATGAAGTTCTTCTTGCTTGAGCTTGTCAGATATGTGGCACCTCTGCATTTGTTGCATTTTGTACCATGCTCAGAGCCCAATTTTTCCTAGTTCCATTGTCTTGAGTCGCCTACTTTGTTTATATAGTCTGACAGTCCCTTAATGGAGTTAAGGTGAAGCTCTTTAGGATATGGATTGCCTAAGGTAGTGAGGCACGTAAGGGCGAGGGCATCACACTCGTATAAGATGTGATGTGCTGATTCTACCGCTTCACAGCATTTCCGACGTATTGGTTCTTGTTCGAAAAGTCCCATTCTATGTAGATGTTTCCTAAAATGATAGTGCCCAGTGATGAAGCCTACAATTGTTTGAATCTTCAATCTTGGGAACCTAAGGATTTCAGAAGCAATTTTTGCAGATGGACTGCTGATCATGCTTTTAGCATGTTTTTGTCCAGGAGAATTGCGCCAAACTTTGTTCATCTCCTGTTTTTCCCATTTTAGGATGGCCTTCTTTGTAGTCTTCATGTTGTTTCCACAGAATGGTTTCGTTCCGATTGGATTGAAAGAGGATCCCTGTTTTGCGAGTTCATCACCTCTTTCATTACCATCAATTCCTATATGTCCTGGTACCCAAATAAGAATAATTGTATTCCTTTTTGCCAGTTCTTTTAGGAGATTCTTGCATTCCAGAACAATTTTTGATTCAACTTGAAATGAGTAAAGAGCCATCAAGGCTGCATGACTGTTGCTGAAAATAAGAATCCACTTACCATGGTAGCCTTTCTTAATATTTATCTGCTGGCAGTTGACGATAGCAAGTGCTTCCGCCTGAAAGACAGTAGCATATTCCTCAAGACCTTCAAAAAATTGAATCTTGGTGACACGCCATAGACCCCCCAGTCCTGAGAGGTTACCTTTCTTTGACCCATCGGTGAACCAGATTAGATCATCATTTTTTGTATCAATCGTGTTATTCCATTATTCTCTGGTAGGAAAAACTACCTCAAATGGTCTTTCTCTCAATGCAGTCAGAAGGCATAAGGAGAGTTGGATGGTGGATTTTCTTAGTAATACTGGTATGACCTCCAGAAGAGGGCTTGCCATACCACTGATATTGCAGTTTCATTCTATATGCTGTCATTCTGGCAGCGCTGCACATGAAGATATCTAAAGCAGCCAGGTCCAGAATTGCCTCTAGTGCTCTGGTGGGAGTTGTGGACATTGCGTCTGGGATACACAAGCAGGTCAGTCTTTGCAGACTCCCCAGCTTGTCCTTCATAGTTTTCTGTTCCATTTTACACTACCATATCACTGAAGCATGAGTGAAAGCGGGCCTGACAATTGCTGTGTACAGTCCGCAAAAAAAAAAAAAAAACGAATCACCCTGAATAACTTTCGTTCTACTGATCGGATTTTCACGAACTAAGTGTCAATCTTAATGGTTCCTGGGGGTGACCTTAAATATGCTAATTAATTAGTGCTAACTATTAATTAAGTTACGAAATTAGACACAAAAACGTACTTTCTCTGAATAAACATGCATTTTTTTTTACATATTTGGATTTCTTATCTTCAAAATATAGGGGGTAGCCGCAATCTGGGAAATGTGGTCCCCATAGTTTGGTCAGGAGAGCGATTCAAAGTTCGTACCCCTTAATGTTAATTTCGCTTTTTGCGTTTTCAGTCATATTTTCAAAACTAATGAAGCAATTAAAAAAAAATTGCACCCACTCATAAAACTCATTTACCCAAAGATAATTTCATGCAAAAAATAATTTTTAATAATTATTTATTATTTTTTATTATTTAATTAAAGTGAGGATGAAAAAATATTGAATTATAAGGTATGAATTTTTTTATACCATATTAATCTACATATTTTTCAATTGAAAAATCTAAAGTTTCAACTGTTTTTATTTATTAAAAGCTGAGAAAAATTAAAATTAATTAATTTTAAAAAAATAATTTGGCGACAATAAAGAAATAACTAATTGGGGCGATTAATATTAAAATGTGATAAACTTGGGAGGAACTTGACTTCGTGCGCGTAGCGTAAAATTTCATTCATATTTTTTTCGCTAATAATCGTTTGCTAATCTTTTTATTTTTATTTCTTTCACACTATAAAATACGATGTTTCTTTTTCAGTCATTTAATAATTTATTTGCAATTTAGTAAAGAATTTTGAATAAAAAACACTTTATTCAACAAATGTCTAGTTTTAAAAAAGCGTGCTTCTGATAGAATACACCAGATTGTGCTTATTTAATGTGATTATTTTTTATTTTTTTTATTTTGTTTTTCAATAACTGATACAATTTCAATAATATACATGCGTATGCATAGATTTGGAGTAATATATTTATCAATTTCTTGAATATATATTTTATAAATATTAATAAAAATACGTAGTCAACATTTTTAAACATCTCTCACAACATCGCAAATTTCTCAACATCTTATAGGGTAAACTAAACAATGAAGGAACACTTAAGCTTAGCTTGCCTTTAAAAAAAATTCATAAAAATTTCAAAATTTGTAATTTTAGCTAAATGATGGTGTCGACATATTTGTTATTAAATGCAAATTATGTAAAAAAAGTTAGATAACTTACATAATATTGTTTTAAGCTTTTGGTGGCTTAAATAATAAGTAGTAAGATAACCAAGTGAAGGAACAGTTCTTACCAGTGAATAAACACTAAATTTTCCAGTGAATGAACACTTAATTTTGAGAATGTTTAATGCTCGTTAGGAATCCATAGGCCACACAAATGCCTAAAAACAAGATTTTTCTTGGAATTACAACATTAACGTGGAAAATGTTACTTTTTTCAGGCATGGAATGGAAAGTAAAATATGTTTGAATACATAATTTAAAAAAAATGTTTTTCATTTTTTTCTCACAGTTTAATAGTCCGTTCTAAATTATGAATGTTTATCATTGTGTAATCTGATGATGTTTTTATTATTATTATAATTCGATAATTTTTTTGTTTAATCTTTTCCTCATATTTTTTAAGCTTTTTTTAAAATCTTTTTAAGTATTTTTTTTCTCTTCGTCATGAGTAATTTATTTCTTTTTCTTTTGATTTAACCTTCCTCTTTTTTCCAAATTTTTGGCCAATGTAAATGTATCTTCGAAATTTCTTTTGATTTTCCAGTTCCATTTCCAGAATTCCTCACTGGATAATAAATGAGAAAAAGGAGTTTCGAAGTTTGAGTAAAACCCATCTCTCGTTGACTTATATCTAGTAGTTACTTATGAAACCAATCGTTTTTGCAACTAACAATGCCTCAAGAGGACTTATCTCAAAATCAGTTTTCAAGATACTTTCATTATTAATGTTAGTTGTCTCAGCTTCAGAGCCAAAATTTGATTATACAATTGTTCTTTTTGAAATAAATTCTTCAATATTGAGAAAAGCACAGACTATTGGATATTTGGGAGATTAAACTTTTCTGTCAATGTTCCTTTAAAAATTTGCAACATAACTTGTGAGATTTCCTTCTCAAGCTTCTGAAGAAATAGCGCATCGTTACTCTCGAAGCATGTGTTTTGTTGATTAGTTGTCTTGCTCATGAACTCTTGGTGTCTGTTTAGCATGCATTTGTTACAGTCAACGTTTTCTACATCGAATGAAAAAATATCGCATTTCATAAAAGCATTTTAACTTCATCAGTTGATGCCTCAAATCTTATTTAAAAATGGATGTAAAATTTTCTAGACATATTGTTTTACAATTCTTTTGTTTTCAAGATCTAACGAGATTTCCAAGAATTACGTAGAAAACTAAATCAGAAAATTTGTTTTGAGGAACAAAACTTGCTCAGTTTCAAATTGATATGAGATTTATACCTATCCAGAAGAAGCAAAATATGGAATTTGATTGCATTTTTAATTAGCCATGGGTAGAAACAATTGCAATATATTTGTAAAATGTTGCTGCGGTCATCGTTTCATTTCATGAATAGCTTTTTCCAATGAAATATGTAGCAGGGACTGATTCTGTAATATCTCAACGAATTCTTCTGTAAGGAAAAACTACCAATGGAGGTACTTTTTCTTTCCTAGGTACTTTAGAATATAAATCCTTATAATTTTTAAGGCCGCAGATTTTTCCCGTTTAAGGGCAGTATTCAACTCTTGTTTCATTCGCATTGTAAATGCAATCACTTTATAAAAGGATGCCAGGGCTACTTCCTTCCTAAAGATTCTCTGAAGTTCTTAAAACCAGTATTTCGAATATTATTCTCTAAGGGAAGTTTTGCCTTTTGAAATTATCTTCGCATTGCACTGAGTTATCGGTGGATGTCACCTTAAAAAACTTCACCCATTTTTCACCTAGATAATTGTCTTTAAATGGATTTTTTCTACCAGTTCCCGTTAGGACAAAAAGAGACGGCAATAGGATAATAATTTAGCTAATTATTGGCACAAAATCCTGCAAAGATTCCATTCAAGCTTTTATTATTATATTTAGTTGTTATATTTGGTTAATAAACATAGTTTATTAAGGTGTCTAAGGTATGATGTAATAACTAATCACTACATTTATAAAGATAAATAATGAATTAATTATTATTATAATTCTTTAAATAAATTTAGCAATTAAATTTGCATATTTAAATGAAATTGTTATAGGAACTATTCATACAACATTTAACTGAATTTTAGGAGTCCTCTATGTCGCTGAACTACTAATTATCCATGTAAAATCATATTTCACACATACTATTCATTCACTGGGAAATCTATTCTCAGTGAAGGAACATGCCTGTTCCTTTTTATTTTTAACATAATTTTGATTTATAATATGACAAAATGTACAAGAAAATTAAAATTTTTCTTTTATTTTCATTAACTTGAAAAAATCCCAGTAAAGGAACACTTGTTTATACATTGGTTTTTCATCGTTCGGTAATCCAGTTAATAAACACCCCCTAATCTCAGTACTTGCTTCTGTTATGATGCTTAAAATAAATAAAACGTAACTTCAATGACCATATTTTGAATTCTTTTTTTCACAATGAAAAGAAAAAGCATTATTATATGCAATTAATTGTAGTTTAAACGGATAAAAACAAACACTGACCTTATAATTTTGTCAAAGAAACAAGGCGTTGAACAGATACTAACAAATTCAAAACTTTTTCCAGAGAAGACTCAAAGACCAGATAACTAAATGCATTGTTAAAGGACTTCCTATTGTTAGGTAGTAAGCTACTCTTACCAATCAATCTAAATTGACACGTTTAAAATCTTATTTCTAAGAA
The DNA here is from genome assembly GCF_982258835.1 of Parasteatoda tepidariorum. Classification (NCBI taxonomy): domain Eukaryota; kingdom Metazoa; phylum Arthropoda; class Arachnida; order Araneae; family Theridiidae; genus Parasteatoda; species Parasteatoda tepidariorum. Next base: position 40,545,528 of record NC_141765.1, read on the forward strand.
ATATCTATGAAATGCTCCTTCATTTATTGGTTTACCCTTTATCATCCTAATCTTAAAAGAAATTTCCGGAAGTGTATCACAGAACTATTTTACCAACTATTTAATAAAATTTTAACATTTTAAAATTCTTATTCTTTTCCATTTTACGTTTATTATTTCTTCATTAATACACTAATAATTTTTTTAGAACTTTAATTTAGATTTTCTTTAATTTAGGTTTCCTTTTCAAATTATAGTCAAGTTTTTTTAAAGAATTATTGTCTGCTAGCTAAGAATAAAACCTTGTTAAGAAATTAAAAACATTCAGCTGTTTAAAATTATTTAATGCAAAACAGCTGATTATTTACTTAGCATACTATTTTTTTTGAAAAAAGAATATAAATTATTGATTGTCTTTTTTTTTTGTTTCTTGTGACTTCAACTTAGATTATCTAAAATAGTGTTCATGTTTTATAAGTCACTACAAAGAGGATAAAGATACCGAACATAAAAAGCTGTGGAATACGTAGTCAATTTTTTCAGTGTCTTAAAATATCTCAGTATCTTAAATGTCGTCCTACTATCTTAGTTGTGAAATTAAATTTTTAATTATCTGACCACGTGTGATTCACTAATTATTTAATTATATCTTTTACTCTTTATGATACCAAGTAGATTTTTTTTTCTGATAATATACTAAACTATTTAGTTTAATTTTTTACTTTAGCATGATTTCCAAGATATTATTGTAGTATAATTTGTTATCAGGAAAATGCCTTATTTTGTTAAGCAGGAAATACTAAAAATTGAAATTTGTAAGGATTCCGAAGCTGTGCCAATTTTAGAGCCATCTGATTTTTAAAAAAAATGCTATAAAAAATACACAATTTCCGACCTTATTTTAATAAAAAATTTTTTAAAAAAAAACGTGGCAAGTAGGCTAACATACTTTTTACAGAAACTGTGAAAACTAATTTTTCCTATATTTCGTCAAAAGAGGATAAGAATGATATTGCTCCAAGGGGCATACTCAATAATTTCACTATTTCCAGAATGAAATCTGTTTGATCGAAACATGTTATTCCTTGAAAATTAAAACGAGGGAAAAATTAACTTTTATTACTTATCTAAGCTTATTCCATTTATTTAATGATAGCGGTATTAAGGTTAAGGATATGCGTCGGAAGCTCCGTTTATTATTATACTATAAATGCATTAAATCATGTAGCTTGAATAATTTATTTTAAGTAAATTATTTAATAATTTTAAGCAAATAAGGGTGTAAAAATAAACTCGATCGAAATACTCCGAAAGTATACCCTGAAATATATGTCGAATAAACTTTGGAATCGATATATAAAAAATACCTTTTAAATAAAATAAAAAAAAATAATTTTTTTTTACTGCATTAATTTTTTTACAAAGTAGTGAATTATTTTTTTTTCAATCTAAGAACCTGTGCCTATAACATATGTAAAACTTATTTTAATATCGAGTGAAATAATTTAATATGTTGTGTAACTAAATGGATAATCCCAAGAAACTGAATCGAAAATATAAAAACTTCATTGATTTAAAAAAATAATAGATGATAATAAAAATAGACATGTTTTGAGTGTCCAATAATAAAAGTCACAAGTTATCCAAGCCTGACAAGTCTTGAGAATGGGCGATTATATTTGAAAACTCGAAACATGTCGACTTTTACTTCCCTCTTCATATGTTTTGAAGCCAGTTGAGTTTTTATCGTCAATTATACTGTTTTACATTTGGGTCTTGATTATTATTTTGATAAGGATTTTACACTAGTTAAAGTAAACATATGCATTTTAATATTTTATCAGGATTCATATGGTCTTTAAAAATGTAAGAACATCAATATTGCAAAAGTTATATTTAACTTAAAAATTAACATTTTGACACCAGATATTTTGAGTTAATGAAAGTAAATATTTTATCTCTTAAGTTTTTGTGCCCCCATTTCAGTATCTTAAGGATCTTACGAGCTCTGTTTAAAAAGAGATCATCAGATATGTATAAGAAAGCAAAAATAACCATAGTAGCAGTATTTGGTGGTAAATGTAGCTTATCGTAATTGAAGAATATGCGGTGCGACATTTTATGGTGAATTTGCGAACGTATAAGTTTCAGAATGTATCGAAACATGAGGATGCTATTTGCTAATCATCTTTATCCAAAGGAAACGATGTAACCTAAATATCTAGTAGAAGGAAGCGATTTTTTAAACAATGAATCCTACAATTTGCAACATATTATTTCAATATCTTATTCTTAAACATAACATATTTCAATGTTTTTAAAATGCCACTAAGCATTCAGCAATTCCTTGAGTTATAGAAAAAAGAAATATCGTAAATTATAGAAAGCCTTGTGAATGTGCATTAGAATTATTATATAATCTACATTTTATTTTTCAAGCACTTTTTTTTCTTCAAACTTTCTTGCCTAGAAGACTAGATTAAAGCTGTAAAAATGATTATCCCTAAAATTTTGTATATAGCTATAATAAGTTACGCTCATTTTATTTTAGTATAAAATCCTCGAATAAATATAGTAAAAACAGTGTAATCTAAATAATATCAGATAAAAAGTTCATGTATTTAAATTCTAAAAACTATCATAAATAATTTATAAATCGATTCAAATTTACTTTTCAAAGGAGATTAAAATAATATTTTTTTTTGCTTTTTGGACAGAAATCCCCTAAAAAAATTGTTTATGGCCTGGAAACTTCGAGATATTTTCTATTAACAATAAATTAAGCCCCTCCGAGCAATCACTGAACATTATTTCAATTTTTTTACTATCAGAGATTGGTTGCGTAGCAACCTAGTAAAATTAAGCACTCCTCTTTTGAATTAGTCAATGGGTTATCTTAAAATATTTATTTGCGCAGGCGACTTTTTTTGGCGGTTTTCTGGACTATCGCCAAATATATAAACCTTTATTGCGGCCCAATTTACCACCCAAATTTTTTAAAATTTTGTCTACCCCCACTAATTCAAGGGTCTAGATTCCAAATATGTAAAAAAAAATATATGTTTATTCAGAGAAAGTACGTTTTTGTGTCTGATTTCGTAACTTAATTAATAGTTAGCACTAATTAATTAACATATTTGAGATCACCCCCAGAAACCATTAAGATTGACACTTAGTTCGTGAAAATCCGATCATTAGAACGAAAGTTATTCAGGGTGATTCGTTTTTTTTTTTTGCGGACTGTACATCCAAAGCATCATTTTTGGTTGTAGACCCTAGTTTTTATCAAGCATGCGTCTGCACATCATTATGCATTTTTTTGCTTGATTGATTTTGTAATCAACATGTTTATTCCAGGTGAGTTTTTGGTCAAGGATTAAGCCTAAAAATTTCACCTCGGAGGCAATATTGATTTCAACGTCAAAAAGTTTTGGGATAAAAAAGCCTTCCCTTTATTTTTTACGAGTGAATGGTACTAGATTGGTCTTCTGTGGATTTAGGTCCAGATTCCTCTCCCTGCACCATTTGCTTACATAACTTAGAGCGTTTTGCATTAGTTGGCAAATTATGTAAAAATCTTTACCACGGATGAGTATGACAATGTCATCCGCATATCCCTGGGTATAGTAGCCTATATTATTTAGATGTATTATTAGGCTATTTACAACCAGATTTCAAAGTAATGGTGATAGTATACCTCCTTGTGGACAGCCTCTAGTTGTTTTCTTTTCTAATGTCTCGTTCAAGATATTCATTTGAATGACTCTATCCAAAAGTAGGGTCCTAATCCATAAACATAAAGTTTGGTCTATCCCTGTATCCCTTAAGGCATTAAGGATGGATAGGTGAGAGGTATTATCAAAAGCACCCGAAATATCTAGGAAAGTGGCCAATGCAATTTTTTTTATCTCCAGGGTGTCTTCAATCTTAGATACTAGCCTGTGTAAGGCTGTCTCTGTGGATTTACCAGGTTGGTAGGCAAACTGCAGATTATGCAAGGGGTTATTGCTACCCAGGTAATCCCTAATACGCCTATCAATAATTTTCTCTATAATTTTGAGAAAGAATGAAGATAAGCTGATTGGTCTGAAAGACTTAGCCTGGTCATAGTTACTTTTGCCAGGTTTGGGAATGTAAACAATCCTGGTCTTCTGCCATAGCTTTGGAATGTGTCCCAGTGCCAGACTAGCTCTGTAAATTCTGGTTAACACAGGGATGATAGGATCTCCTACCTTTTGGATCATTATAGGCATGATTCCATCAGGTCCAGGGCTCTTAAGTGGTTTGAAGGTGGAGATAGCCCACCTGACATTGTCTTGATTGAAAATGCTCTTAGCATAGGTTCATTGATTTCTTTGTATTCTTTTTACAGAGCCAATGAAATGCTCTCCTTCATTGCTATCCATATCAATGGCTCCTGGAAAGTGAGTTTTGGCTATAACTTCCATTATCTCTTTTTCCAGTGGTAGCAAAGTTGCCATCCTCATCCTTTAAAGTGCCAACCATTATGGGTTCATCCCTTCTAAGAATTCTTTGGAGTCTAGCTCCTTCAGAGATAGAATTTATCTCTTCACAGAACTTTCTCCAGGATTCTTGTTTGCTTTTTCTAACATTTTTGTTATAGTTGGTGAGGGTTCTTTTATAGTTGTCCCACTCACCATGTTTCTTTGCTTTATTGAAAAGTTTTCTGACTTTTGCCCTTTCAGTTTCCAAAGAGTTATTCCACCAAAGACATTGTGGTTTTGCTCTTCTGGTACGTATTGGGCAATTTTTATTGTATGTACCTAGAGTTTTGTTCTGTAGAGTTTCTGCTGTAATTTCTAGATCATAATTATCTCTAATATGATTTTCACCCAGTTCAGTCAGCCCCATGATATCGTCTTGGAATTTCTTCTAATTTCTTCTCATGGGGCCTCTGAAGCAGTGGTCAAGATTTATGTAGGAGTTTATTTCAAAATGGATGTTTTGATGGTCGGAACCTGATGGTCTCCCATCTACTTTCCATTTCGTGATATTTTTACTAATAGCTGGTGTTGCTATAGTAATGTCAATTACTTCAGAACGATTAGAAGTTATAAAAGTAGGATCATTGCCTTTATTCAAAATATCTAAATTGTAATTAAGAATAAATTCTAAAAGACACTCACCTCTTTTATTTGTGCCCCAGACAGTATGGTGAGCATTGCAGTCTAGCCCTATGACTGCCTGCACGCTGTTTTCTGCACAAAACTGAGTTTCACAACACAGTTCGACAACACTAGAGTTTGTGCAGTGTTTGATCAGGTGGAGCCTTCTCTTCATAGGGTAGGTAGACTGAGCCAAAAACAATTTCTCGGTCTCTTCCCTCTATGTTGAGTCTGACTTTCACTGCTGTTAAATTCCTATGAATAAAATCTGTTAGAGGTAGAACCTCAATATCTTTATCTATTAGGATACATGTTCTAGCTTCACTATTAAGATCATAAAAGAGCTTACCTTTTGTTCCTTTGAGGACACTGATTTTCCCCCTGACAAGCCAAGGTTCTTGGATCAGGGCCAGGTGAAAATCCTCATCAAGAAATTTCTTGGTGAGGTTCGTGGTGCCACTTCTACTGTGGTGGATGTTGTCTTGATGAACCTTCACCCCCATCAGTTTTGGAAGGTTTGTCTAGGACTTTGGCTTGAACTTGGTGAAGTCCGATATAAAATTTATATCCCCTTCTGCCAAGTGTAACCGCATCCAGTTCAGGCACGCTAAGGACGATGGTCTGTCCTGATGGTTCATTCTTCCGATGAAGTATGTTCCATTCGGTTGGAGTAAGCCCACCATTTTATACCTCAATCTTTCTCAGGACCTCTTTGGGCTCCAGTTTACGACAGACTTTCGGCAGTTTAGCAATAACTTTAGTGGCTCTGACAAGTTTCCTTGCCTCTCCCACCAAGAGAGTTTGCTCCTGCCAGGGGTTTAATTCAACTACAGTCTGTTCTAGCCACTTAGAGCTCCCCAGATCTGCACAGTTGATAATAAGTGCCCCAATTTCTAGTTTGCAAGAAAGAAAAGTGGGGACGAAACCTTCTTCATTTCTTGAAATTTTTCTAGTTATCAGGAACTCAAGGTCTAAGGCTTGTTCTTCCGATAAGCGCTCAAGAGGATGCCCATCAAGAATCACAGCCATTTTAACTGCCGTTAGAGCCTCCTTAAAGGTTATACATTCAGGTCCTTCTATCCTGGCAGCTTTTGGGGCCACATCTTGTTCCATCCTTTGACTTTTTCTTTTCTCGCCTCTCTGTTTTGGTTTGGGTTTTTCTACCCAGGTACCTTCAGCAATCTTCTTTTCTCGGACAAGTTTCTTTTTCTGTACACCAGACAATCTTTTTTTAAGTTTGATCCCACCCATGGAGGCAGTCATGCTATTAATGGCTTCCTGCCCCACTTGAGATGTTGACTGGGTAGAGCTCATTTCTACCTCTTTTGATGAAGGGTTCATTTCTTCTCCTTCAGTTGGTTTTTCCTTAGTTTCCTTTTCTTTTGCAGAAAGGACTACTTTGGGATTTTCACCTGCAGAAGCAGTAATTTGAGTTGTATTTTTGGCATTTTCAGCCATACATTACCTCAAATAAAAAGCTCAGGTAAGGAAAGTCAGCCCAGTATTGCCTGAGATGCTTGGTAAGGCTATTACTTCAGAGGTTCGCCAGTCGCACTAGAGGGTCCGTTAAGACACTATAACCGCAGTGCCATTCACCCAAGGCACGGGTCGCATAACACCTGGGTTACGGGAGTTGGTTCACGACCTCCTATTTGTTATTCAGAGGCTATCCTGTCATTGCTACAGGACATTCGGCTATCCACCACCTGCCGTCGCTCCTGGTAGCCACTCAAACCCCAAGAAGGATGAAGTTACTTGAGTGAAAATAATTATTTTCTCTTATTTTCATCATAAATGAAAGGTCTATGGATCATCCTGAAACCTTACTGTTTTTCTGATTATTTTAATTGTTTATTATCTGTCTTTAAACATATTCTGATCATAATGATTTGGCAATCATATTTTTTATATTGACTGACAAAATTTATCAAAACTGCGTTCTAACTGTTCTTTATGTCATTAAATTGCACTCATAAGCTAAGTAAGCTTACAATTTTTATTTATTGAAGTATATTTATAATTCATTTATTAAATTTGAAATTTTGTTTAACAAGTTATGTAATGAAATCTTACCTTATTGAAAGAATTTTTTGTCCCTGAAAAAATAATATTCAAGACAAGATGATTTGTGCTTACCCTCCATAGACAGGCATGTTCTGACTATTTGCTGTGCTGGTAGAATTCCTGATGGGCTGGTTAGATTGTGTGAGAAATTGTAATGAGTCAGAGTTTCACATGTATTATTGTTTTAGATAGTATATACAAGAAAAAACAATTCTTATATGTGGGTATGCAGTACGTCTTTATTGAAATGGCAATTCCATGAAGAAAAAAGGAATTTTATAGTCATTTAAAGAATAATTACAAGGACATGTTTGATATTTATTAAATTTAAAACTGTGAAATATTATGTTTTGGGTGAGAAAGATGTTGTTGTTAATTTACGTCGCACTAGAGCTGCACAATGGGCTATTGGCGACGGTCTGGGAAACATCCCGGAGGATGATCCGAAGACATGCCATCACAATTTTGATCCTCTGCGGAGGGGATGGCACCCCCGCTTCGGTAGCCCGACGACCTGCGCGCGAAGTCGAGCACTTTACGGTAGCACAGTTTAACGAGGACCAATACCGCACACCCTCGGTTCCTACGCAGATTGATCCAAGTGGTCACCCACCCGCACACTGACCGTAGCCAGTGATGCTTGACTTCGGTGATCTGCTGGGAACCGTGTCTTAACGATCAGTCCACTGCGGGACGTGAGAAAGATAAGTCCTTCTTTCCTATAATTGCAAATTGTTAGTTTAACGATAGCTGCGTGTGTTTGCCAGCAAGTTTTGATTGACTATTTTCTATAAAGAAAATCAATAATAAGTTTTAAAGATATTTTTTTTGTTTAGGTAATGTTTATTGTTTTCATGTATTAAACTTTTAACTTTAAGTAAATTATTAATTGTTTTGCCTGCTTTTTAATAAATTTTGGCATGTGACACAAATGAAATTTTTTTGTTCTGTATTTTGAATTTCTGCAGCAAATAACAATAGCACAGTCATCTCAGACCAATTATGCATTTAGAATTATTATTTACTTAGAAACATTTTCAAACTAAAACTGTCCCACATGTAAGTATGATTTTGATTCTTTAATGCTAAATATAAGTCTATTGCAATATGGTTTGATCATTTTGATGATTACTTTGCTGAAAAAACATTAAAAGGCAAATTTATTTTCATGAATCATTGGTTTTCAATATTTTTGTACTTTTTTCAATTTTTTATTTTTCTGTAGATGCTTAAAGAACATTTTTATGTCACATGCGGGACAGCAATAAATTGTAATTTATTATACTAGGTACTTTATTTTAAATTAATCTGAATAAAACTGTTTTTATCTTTTCACATTTTGCGCTAAAATTTTCGGCATAGTCACTTTTTAACAAAACATTTTTTTGTTAAAATAGTAGTTAATCTGGTGGAATCATACTGAAAAATAACACACTACTTTACTTATAATTTTCATATACAATAATCCAAATGTATATACAGTAATTCAACAACATCTAATTTCATATACAATACTGCATATCATCTACACCAACTCTTTCCAAGTCAAAACTCCAGTTTTATTTTTACAATAATTTTATTAAATTAGGCCCTTGTTTTCGAAATTTAATTGAATAACACATAATTAGAAAGAGGAAATGGCTAGAGGAAAGCAACAAACTGTATATTTATTGTGAAAGCAGTAAAAAAGATTTACAGTAATTTTGGAATTTAGTTACACAGGTTGCCTTGTAGATGGCTCCACTAACCATTGATAACCAGAGGGATCAGTACTATCTTTAAAACATGAAAAGAACTGAAAATTAAATTATGGAACATCTTGGTGGTTATCCTCTGATCTAAAAATTGCAATAGCCTGAAAGAAATTAATTAAGGCAAAATTGACTTGAAAATTAATTATTTAAGTTGGAGAATTAGAAAAAAAAATTAGTCCCAAGATCCATACTGTTTGTTGGCACACTGTGGTGATAGACTAGGAAAGAGGTTTGGGCTAGAGATGGCCAGATGACATATTCTGTATGTATATAAATGCTTTGAGCAATTCACTACAAAATTAAGAATTTTTTTGTTGAATTTTTCCGCTCATGCGCAGTATAAAGGAACTATTTTCAGTACTCATATCTTGCGCAGTTATTAGCGCATTTTTTTCAAATATAAAAATATAATTTTAAATTAATTTTAAAGTGCTTCGAAAATTTTGTTTCATTTTGTTGAATATTTTAAAGTTACAGCAAAAAAAAAAGGCAAAAGAATTATTATTATTACTATTATTTTTCTTCATAAAAATGTTCTTATCTCCATAAATAAGTCTCTTGTTTCTTCCACATTGAAGCGAATGAGATCGAACCTGACAAAATTGATCTTGCTACTGACCTGATCTTGCAAAAATGTTTTGAATATATTTTCGTAATTATTTTACCAGATTACGTAGTATTAAATTAAAGCGTAAATAAGGACAATGGAATATATTTTACGGCTCGTTCTTACTGAAACACAGATTAGTCTTTTACCTTGGATTAGCCCGAAACTGGATTTGCGTAAGGTTGTTATTGTTATTATTGGATGATTGAAAGTTCATAATTAATAAAATGTCAAATTTTAATCGTAACATTTTAATTTTGATAATTTTTAGAGAAATTATTAAAATTTTTTGAATAATCCTTTGTTAAATATTGGAGGATTTTTAGCCACGAATTTTCCCTTAATAGATTTGCACATGTTAAAAATGTCAATTTATCTAACAAAAAAGTTTTTGTGTAAATAAATTTTATAATAGTTTTAACAAACAATAAACTCAATGATCTTATAGAATTTATTTACATTAGTTAGATATCCATTGTTTTTAATCGAATTTAGGAAAACAAAAATAATTATCTCTATTAATGGAAAACTCTTTTTTTATTTAAATAGATGGAATACGACAAGGATATAATTTTTCGTCGTTTTTGGATAAACAATTTTTATACTTTTATGAAGGAAAAAAAATGCTCTAAACATTAAATTTGTTTTTAGATTTATTGATGATCATGACGGATAATATTCATTTCAATTGTTTGAATTCAAGTATTGAAAAGGAAGAAAATTTCTGCATTGTAAACTTATACGATTAAGGGAATGATTTTAGACTTTATATAAATAAACTAATTACATATGGAATTCTAATGCTTCTAAAAACATTTATTTAAATACTGTTTTTAATCAAATAAATAGAATTAAAAGAATTTTGTAGTAATATTTTTTTAATCCGAAAAAAAAGAAATAGAAAAACTCTTTTAAAATATGATTAAAAACAACCCTAGCCGCAAAATAACTTGGGCCAATACTTATGAATCTTGGCTCAGTAAGGTTCAAAGGGCCTTTTTTTTCGATATTGTCCCGATATAGAATTTTCCTATTCACTCAATATTTTACAGTGACTTTACAACCAATATCGGTCCTACATAGAATTTTCAAATTCACCTGATATTTTGCATCCATTATTTAGCCGAAGTAGGCCAATGTTGGCCCTATATAGGCCATTCTAGGACCAATATTAAATACCAATATTGATCCCTCGGTGCATGTTCTCATAGGACCCATATCGAGCCAATTTTGAACCCAACTGGAGCCAAGGTAAAATTGTTGCTAGGGAAAGAATATCCAACTAATATAATCAAATTCTATGTAACATCATTGAGTTTTGAATTCTATAAAACATCTCGCTATATATGTGTGTTTAAACTATCATAGAAATGATTTCCACATTTTTTTATCATGTGAAAATCCAATTCGGGCAAATCCGTTTCCAAAAATCTTCTAATATATAATAAAGTTTTTTTTCATTAAAATGTTAATTATTTCTATAAAAATTATCAAAATCGAAATATAATTATGATTCGACTTTTTAAAAATTATGAACTTTGAATTATGGAGTATAATATATAACTATCTTGCGGCATATCCAGTTTCGCGTCAGTACAAGGTAACAAACAAATCAAATGCGATTCTGTATTTCAGTAAGAACGTGCTATTAAATATATCCCACTATCCTCTATTTGCGCTTTCATGTCATATTCTGTAACCTGGCAAACTAGTTACGAAAATATTGTTAAATCATTTTTGCAAGATGTCAGTTAGTAAATGGATGTTTGATCTCGCTATGTATGTTACTTTTTGTATTTTATTTCTTATTTTTTTAAAATTATTGTTTTATTTTCTCAGTTAATACAATTTATTAATTATCTTCGCATATTTCTTTTTTCTTTAATTCTTGTTTGTCTCTTTATTGTGTTTTTATATACATATATATATATATATATATATATATATATATATATATAAATGAAAATAAAACAAAGGAAAATTACAGACATATGAAAAAAAGGGGGGAAAAGAAAAATAATAATAAAAAAAATAACAAACAACTGGAAAAAAAAATAAAAGGATAAATTTCTTTTAAAAAATCGGGAAAGTAAAAGATATAATCTTTTCAGAGGACGCCATACCCAGATAAAAAAAACCCGAATTGGCAAAATTAGTTGTAAGTCTCACACTTTGGGGGCGTCGCTTTGAGGGAGAAGTGAATTGGTACAGTGACAGTGATATATGATAGATGGTCAGTTAAACTCCTTCTCTAAGCAAAACAGAACAATATAAGCATTAGTTTCGAAAAGTCATTCTGGGTTCGCTGTCTTTTATTTTTAAACTTCCTAGTTTCGTTGTGAAATATCAGAATAAACATTTTATCTATTTATTTGCATTTAAATATTTAATAGGTGTTTACAAGATAATGGGGATTAACTTATATCTTACAATTAATTTGTTTCAAATTAGAACACCAAGAAGAATATAAATTTTTATTTATGTGTGTGGAATTAATTTAATTATTTAAAGTAACTTAATTATTTAAAGAAACTTATTTATAATCGGCGCTAGGACTACTAAGTATATTGAGCTGTAAATATATGAAGAATTATAATTATAAAAATTCTGAGAAAAATACAATTTCTAAAAACGTAGGCAATTTATAAAGTCATAATACAGAATTAAAAAAAATGATTAAAACTTATACTAATATAAAGTTAATAATAAAAAAAAATAAATAAAAAAATAATAATTATGTTATAAAATATGATAAAAGAAAAATCAAACGCTTTTTAGGTTGCATCAAAGAAAATTTTTGTTTTGATGTATCTTGCATTCACCATCCGGGAAGTTTTAATTTTTTGTAAATAAGGATAATAATTTCTCAATAAATTTTATTATTTATTTCTATTGCTTTTTAATTTTGCTGAAGTTTATGTTTTGTATTTGTCTGAGAATTTTTCTCCTTTCATTTTTAATAGTTTAAGACACATACGTACATTTGAATATGTGTGTGTGTATGTGTGTTAAAGCAAAGGAAAAAGAAAATAAATAAGAAATATTTTTACACAAAAATACTTTTATATTTTTTTCCGTTTCAATAATTTTATATTTGCTTTCTGTTTCATACATTTCAATCTCTATTTGAATTATTAAATTTTCTGTTTGAGTATTATTTATTTTTGTATTTTAGTATTATTTATTTTTATTTATTTACTCTCCTTTTTTAAAGTGAATTTGCACCACATGTTCCATATTACTTCAGTTTTAGAAAAATGGAATTCAGATGAAACATCTGTTAGCGTGTAGTTTGATAATCAGCGAATTAACTTTTTTTTTATTATTTATTTATTTTGCTATTGTATTCTGTCTACAGTTTTAAAATTTTGTTTTGATCACATCTTGAATTCTCTACTTTCATTTTAATTGTGTATCGACGAAAACACACCTGTTCAGATACATATAAAAGCTAAGAGACATAATATTTCAAACAAAAAAAGATCACTAGTGTGTCATTTTTGGGTTCTAAATTTAGTGAAAAAAATGTTCTCGAACTACTTTTTTGATGTATTTCTCATTTACGTAATGAAATAGAAACTTATTTATAACGCAGGTAAGTTTGTAGACATATGTCAGAGCTTCGCACACACAAAAATAAATAATAAATCAAAAATAGAGAAAATGACTGTGTAATAATACAAAAAATTCCATTTTTGTGGGCAAGGCATGCAATTAGAAAAATTCTCTAATTTAAATCATAATTTTTTTTATAACGATCCTGATCTTTTAATTCCGTATAATCAAGATAAAAACATAAAAAGGAGAAAATAAAAAATATAAATAACAAAAATACAAAATAGAGAAAATATAAATAGTTTACATGTGTATGTGCATTACAAGCACTATAACTTGAGTCACAAGAAATTTACAATTGGAATATTTTATTACGTTTACATATGGTGACAAAATAAGGGCTAAAAGCAAAACTCTTATTTTATCACAGATGGAAAAAAGGAGTGTAATATCAAAAAGGTAATTAAAGGTAAAATCGGCATAGTAAATAATACAATGGTAATTAATTATTATTATTATTTTTTTTTAAATAACGGCAGGCACTGAACGTTTCGTTCTTCGCCATAGAAGATGCCGGAATTGTTACTCATTTAGCGTTACCCAGTGGGCACCTGTGAACCAAAGTCACGGAGGCGAGCAACGTTACCCACGCCATGCTGCCACAAACCCGTTCATAGGGTGGGCCACATTCACTCATTCACACAACAGAAGATAACACAGAGAGAGAAACATCCATGCCCAGAGCGGGATTCGAACCCGCGGCCATTGGCTCCGCAGTCAGACACGCTAACCACTCGGCCACCTGGCCGGCGGTAATTAATTATGGGCATTTTCTAGTAGTTAAAAGTTGAAGTGAACATTTATATTCTTAACATTTTCCCGTCATTTTTAAATAGCCATCGAATTTTCCCGCAAGATTTAAAAAAGAGTTTCTCAACAAAAGATTGTTTTTTTTTTAAAGATGAAACCTATTTCGTAATAAAATACTAAAAATTTGTATTATATTTTTTTTTCTTAAAATTTTAATACAACTTGCTAATATCACCAACATACTCACCGATCCCCATTGTCTCATGATTAAATTATTTAGAATACGTTGGATGTTATTAAATTTATTGTACGTGTTAATGAATTAAAATAAATTAAATGGTGACATAAATTAAAAATTGATTTGTTTAAAATGTAGTTTTAGCGATGATTATTTGAATACATATAAAGTAACGACTTTTAATTTCAAATCTATCTAATTGCTATAATCTAATTGCTATCTAATTGCCATGACATCAAAATAATGAAAACTTTTGACATTTAAAAAATTGAAAATTTTCCTAAAATTTTTTTACAAAATGTTGATAAAAAATAACTATAATTAATAAAAATTTGTATTGTACGTAAATTAAACTAAATAACTACAATCAGGAGAACTTAGCATTAACATCATTAAGTTACAATCGAAATAATGAAAAAACTGGTATAAGTTGAGTATCATAACTAAGAAAAATTAAAATGCGCATAAATGTAAACCAAGAAAAAATTGAAACCAACATTAAAACCTTAGAGAACTTATATTTAAGAAACATTACGCAATGTTTATAAGAAATTATTAATAATTAATAACTGAACATTAATAACATAACATAAATTTAATTAAATAACTGCAAACTAAAATTATTAACTAACATTAAGTTATAATTCATGGAAATGTATGATTTTTAAAACACCATTTATATTAAGTAATAAATATAGAATTATTTTACTTCATTTTTGATAAATTGTCTGAAATTAAATAACTTAAACTTAAATCAAGAATAAATTTTTGAAATTTTAAGATAATAACTTTCAAAAAAGCACGTGCTTTCCTCTACTAATCAGCATTATAATCAGCTTGTTATAAATAATTTGCAAATAAGAGGCGATAAAGGATAATCCTCTAGCACCCCTTTCCAAGCTTCATCTTAGTTCTTCACCCCTCCGATTTTCCTTCTCCGATTTTGACAGTTGAAGATTGATTAAGGATTACGCCCACTGAAGAGGGGGAGAATTCTTGTGACGAAGGAGCTCGCACACGGCTATGACTACTTATTTTAGAGAATAATAATTTTGATTTAATAATTGTGAATAATGCTGACAAAAAACCAAAATAAAAGAAGAAAAGAATACTAAAATATAGAACTAAAATATAAAGTCAGGCAAGAATATGTAAAGCAGATAGGCATTATGATGCACAACCAATAAAAATTTAGAAATATAATATTCATGTTTATATCTATCAATACTATATAAAATAAAATAAATGCTGAGCAACAACATGTGTTGTTGAGAAATAAAGAGTATTTGCAAGAGGGAAAATTATAATATGAATCGTTGACACTGTGAAAGTAAAATTTTACTGAGAAAACTCATGATACTAAGCAATTCTGATTTGCCCGAAATGGATTTGCATACGGTAAAAATTGTATAAATTAACAAAGAAGTTTTTTAGTAAATTTATTTACAATAACATACAATTAACTTAATGTTTTTATATAGAATTTAATTACTTTATTTGGGTAACCATTGTTTCTTTTTTATCAAATTTTGTCTATTTGTTTCTTGGATAACTAAACATTACTACATAATCTCTTAATTCTGTTCATTTGATTAAAAATGGTATTTAAATAGATGTTTTTAAGAACATTAGAATTCCAAGTAATTAGTTTATTTGTCTTAAAATAAAAATAATTTCTATTATCCAATAGACCAACAAAGCAGATATTTTCTTCTTTTATAATACCCAGATCCAAAAAATTAAAATTATCATGATTACGAAGCGAGGTTAATTCCTAGAGGTAAATAGCATTTAATAAAAAAGTATATTCTTGAAAATTGAAGATAATTAAATCATCAATAAATATAAAAACAAGCTCAATATTAAGAGTACAATTTTTTTAGTGCAAAAATAAATTAGCTAAGAGAGATGAAAAATTAGATCCTTCCGATATAGTATCAATTAGAAAAAAAATATCTTTTCCATTTTAAAGATAATTATTAAAAAGACTAAAATTAATTGGAATTTCCCAATAATCAAAATCGCAATTAAAGATTTTTTTCAAATCATAGTAATAACTCAAAAGGACATCTTTCAGTTTAGAAAGGGGAATGCTATTGAAAAGATCTTGGAAATCATAAATGGCAATAGAATTAAATTTATTATGTTTAATAAATTCTAAAATTGGTGGATTATTAGTGATAATCCAAGAAAAACTTTCTCTAATAATATTGTTCATAATTTTATTTAAGTAGTTAAAGAAAAAGTTGCCAAGTTTAATTAGGCAAGTATTAGACCCACATGTGACTGCTCTGAAATTTATAGTAATTTTATAAAATTTAGGACTGATATTTAAGTTAGGAAATTGTATATTGCTAATTTTAATTTTTAACCTCTTATATAAAGCTAAAAAAAGTCTTAATGACAATATTATTATTTAAATTACGAAGTTTAAAATTTTTACTTGAAATTCGTATTTGAAAGTTCTACATAGAATTTTTTACAGAAGATTGCATAATTATTGTTTGCTCTCTCTCTCTCTCTCTCTCTCTCTCTCTCTCTCTCTCTCTATATATATATATATATATATATATATATATATATATATATATATATATATATATATATATATATATATATATATGTATGTAAGTATTATTATTATTAACTAATTAAATATATTTATCCTAAAATGTTTTGATAAGCCAAAATTAAGAAGAAATAATAATAAGAAGCATAAGAAAATTCGAAAGAAAGTCTTCATTCTAACTCATTTTAAAGAAAGCGAATGAAATAAAAACTATTTTCAACCACAATAGAAGACCCCAGGCTATTTAACCCCTCAACTATTCAAGGAAAGTGAAGAGACTTTTCTCCTAACCCCCAAAAGATCCCCCCTACTAGAACTTATACTCGTATTGGTAAATGAAGGGAGGACAGATGGAAGGCGTGGTTTAGGCTCTTTTCGCAAATTTTTTAAGAATTTTTTCATCTTTCTTTTATAATAACACATTTCATAATTGAAGAAAATAATTGCGAATTAATTCTTTCGGAAGCTTGAAATGTATAGTTCGATTACGTGAACTCAAAAATAAAGATTTACTGAATGAATTTTGATGAAAAACGTATTTCCAGAAGATAACTCTATTACCGATCTTTCACCTCCATTAATAATTTTAAATTTATAGTAAAACAAAAAGTGATTTCACAAAATCTTAGAGTAAACTATGAAGTTTCAAATGCTGAAAGAATTTTTTCAAAATATCAAAATGCAAAAAAGTTATTAGTAAATGAAGCTCCCATAGAAAAAGCATTAGCTGCTGGCATTGAGAGGGCAGGTATTGCGTCCTCTTCATCAGCCCACACGATTATATCCGCAACAAAGAGTGCTTTCTGATATTGTATCAATATAGCCAAAGCAAAATATATTAATACAATAGTGTGAGGAGCACTTGAAAAACTTTTTTACAAAAATTACAACAAATAAAATAGAACACAATAAGTAAAAATAACACGTAAAAACAGAAACTAAAATAAAATAAAAAGAAAAAACAGAATGAAACAAAATCTATAAAACGAGTAGCGAATTCAAATGTACTTACATGTAGAGGGAAATTTTTCAAGAATGATTTAAAAAATATTTTCGTAACGAGATTGCCAGATTGCAAAATATGACAACAAAAGCGCAAATTGAGCGTAACTAGAGCAGTTTTGTTTTAAAGTGTCGTTCTTACTGCATTGCTGAAGTGCGTTTGATTTGTTAGTTACCAAGGATGGGCCCGAAATAGATGTGCACAAGGTAATATTATACTGGATAATTTAAAGAAGTTGACCATAAATAATTTAAGAAAATAAATATTTAATTAAGAAAAAAACATGAAATATAAAAGAGAAACATGAATTGCCTGTTTTGCACATAATTTTAGCCACGGATTTGCACATGGAAAAATTGTGTAAATTAATAAAGAAATTTTAAGTAAATAATTTTACCCTCGGATTGCCCGAAATGGATATATATACATATATATATATATATATATATATATATATATATATATATATATATATATATATATATATATATATATATATATATATATATATATATATATATATATATATATATATATATATATATATATATATATATATATATATATATATATATATATATATATATATATGTGTGTGTGTGTGTGTGTGTGTGTGTATGTGTGTGTGTGTGTCCCGTAGTGGACTGATCGTTCAGACGCGGTTCCCTGCAGATCACCGGAGTCAAGCATCACTGGCTGTGGTCAGTGTGCGGGTTACAAAATTAAGTAGTAAAATGAAGACTAAAAATGTTGTTAATGTCGTACAAAGTTCAAACAAAACCTATTTTAAAGTAAATTTTATTCTGAACAAAATGGCTTTTCAAAAAAAAAAAAAATGGATCGCAATTCCATAAAAACTTACAGCTTTTTTCGCGAAACGCTGCACCGCAGCGCGGTCCCGCAGTGGACTGATCGTTAAGACACGGTTCCCAGAAGATCACCGAAGTCAAGCATCACTGGTTACGGTCAGTGTGCGGGTGGGTGACCACTTGGATCAGTCTGCGTAGGGACCGAGGGTGTGCGGTATTGGTCCTCGTTAAACTGTGCTGCCGTAAAGTGCTCGACTTCGCGTGCAGGTCGTCGGGCTACCGAAGCGGGGATGCCATCCCCTCGGCAGAGAATCAAAATCGTGATGGTATGTCTTAGGATCAATCTCAAGGATGTTTCCCAGACCGTCGCCAATAGCCCAATGTGCAGCTATAGTGTGACGTAAATGAAGTACAACTACAATATATATATATATATATATATATATATATATATATATATATATATATATATATATATATATATATATATATATATATATATATATATATATATATATATATATATGAAACATGTTTTGAAGTTGTTTCATATTACCTTTAATGTGCTTTTATTTCCGACTTTTCTATAATAATTACCAGTTTTTTAAAATCTTATTAATTTTATTTGGATTAGAGTCAAAATTTTAATAGCGGTAACACCCAAATTTTGATATCATAATTTTTACATTTTTTGTTGTTTTTTAAAAAGTATATATTATACAAAACAATAGCCCAAAACGATTTTTTTTTAATTTAATTTATCTTACAAGATATTAACAATTAAATTTTAAAGCTCTTTTTAATTAAAAAATAAATATCTAAGTATAGAATGAATGGATTTAAAAAAAATTGAAGTTTTTGATAAAAGAATTATAATAAAACAAATGTTTAAAAAATTTAATTTTTATTACAAAATTAAGTAGTAAAATGAAGACTAAAAATGTTGTTAATGTCGTACAAAGTTCAAACAAAACCTATTTTAAAGTAAATTTTATTCTGAACAAAATGGCTTTTCCAAAAAAAAAAAAATGGATCGCAATTCCATAAAAACTTACAGCTTTTTTCGCGAAACGCTGCACCGCAGCGCGGTCCCGCAGTGGACTGATCGTTAAGACACGGTTCCCAGAAGATCACCGAAGTCAAGCATCACTGGTTACGGTCAGTGTGCGGGTGGGTGACCACTTGGATCAGTCTGCGTAGGGACCGAGGGTGTGCGGTATTGGTCCTCGTTAAACTGTGCTGCCGTAAAGTGCTCGACTTCGCGTGCAGGTCGTCGGGCTACCGAAGCGGGGATGCCATCCCCTCGGCAGAGAATCAAAATCGTGATGGTATGTCTTAGGATCAATCTCAAGGATGTTTCCCAGACCGTCGCCAATAGCCCAATGTGCAGCTATAGTGTGACGTAAATGAAGTACAACTACAATATATATATATATATATATATATATATATATATATATATATATATATATATATATATATATATATATATATATATATATATATATATATATATATATATGAAACATGTTTTGAAGTTGTTTCATATTACCTTTAATGTGCTTTTATTTCCGACTTTTCTATAATAATTACCAGTTTTTTAAAATCTTATTAATTTTATTTGGATTAGAGTCAAAATTTTAATAGCGGTAACACCCAAATTTTGATATCATAATTTTTACATTTTTTGTTGTTTTTTAAAAAGTATATATTATACAAAACAATAGCCCAAAACGATTTTTTTTAAATTTAATTTATCTTACA
This sequence comes from Parasteatoda tepidariorum, assembly GCF_982258835.1. NCBI lineage: Eukaryota > Metazoa > Arthropoda > Arachnida > Araneae > Theridiidae > Parasteatoda > Parasteatoda tepidariorum. The sequence goes on from NC_141765.1 coordinate 40,565,806, forward strand.
AGATATTAACAATTAAATTTTAAAGCTCTTTTTAATTAAAAAATAAATATCTAAGTATAGAATGAATGGATTTAAAAAAAATTGAAGTTTTTGATAAAAGAATTATAATAAAACAAATGTTTAAAAAATTTAATTTTTATTACAAAATTAAGTAGTAAAATGAAGACTAAAAATGTTGTTAATGTCGTACAAAGTTCAAACAAAACCTATTTTAAAGTAAATTTTATTCTGAACAAAATGGCTTTTCAAAAAAAAAAAAAAATGGATCGCAATTCCATAAAAACTTACAGCTTTTTTCGCGAAACGCTGCACCGCAGCGCGGTCCCGCAGTGGACTGATCGTTAAGACACGGTTCCCAGAAGATCACCGAAGTCAAGCATCACTGGTTACGGTCAGTGTGCGGGTGGGTGACCACTTGGATCAGTCTGCGTAGGGACCGAGGGTGTGCGGTATTGGTCCTCGTTAAACTGTGCTGCCGTAAAGTGCTCGACTTCGCGTGCAGGTCGTCGGGCTACCGAAGCGGGGGTGCCATCCCCTCTGCAGAGGATCAAAATTGCGATGGCATGTCTTCGGATCATCCTCCGGGATGTTTCCCAGACCGTCGCCAATAGCCCATTGTGCAGCTCTAGTGCGACGTAAATGAACAACAACAACAACAACAGCACCGCAGCGCGCTCTGTGGTCAGCGCTGATTACCTCATGCGCTGCGTGTTCATGTCTTGAAACATGATTTTCTTGCAAGATCGCAAAGTGCCAATTTAAGTGAAAGAAAAAACAGCTTGAAAGATGGAGAGTTTCTGGTTACCCTAGTCTTTTCCGAAAATTATGCTTTCAAAATACAAGATTCTATTCAATCTTTTTATTGGTATAATTAGCAAGCAATCTTACATCCATATATGCTGTTCATTGTAAACAAAATGAAAAGCTTAGACATCATTGTTTTACCATAATTTCGGAAGAGGAAAAGCATGACACTACAAGTGTGCACTTATTTAATAGTAAGCTAATTCAATATTTACAAAATATCTACGGCAGTGATAATATTAAAACAATTATTTACCTCTCGGATGGAGCTTCCTGACAGTATTAAAACAAGAATAGTTTCATGAACTTACTCAATCACAGAAATGATTTTAATATCGATGCAGAATGGCACTTTTTTGCCACTTCTCATAGCAAAGGGGCATGCGATGGTATTGGTGGGACGGAGAAAAGGGAAGCAAGAAAGAGTAGTTTGCAAACACAAAATATAACAACACCTAAAGAATTGTTCGATTGGGCATGTAAATTTTTCGATAATATTCAGTTTGACTTCTGCGCAAAATCTGAACATGAGAATGAAAAAAAAAATTGGAAACAAGATTTAAGAAAGCTTCAACAATTAATGGAACTAGAGAATACCATACTTATTTAGTTGAAAATCTTGAAACTCTCAAATGTAAAATATATTCTTCTAGTTCCAAGTTTGAACTCAAACAATTATGCAAATAAATTATAAATAACTAATTATTCATAATATTATTCACTAAAATTATAAATTATATGTTTATGATTTAATATAATGTTTGTTATTTTGTGAAGCTTTAGTTGAGGTTTTTAAATTCCCCTCAAATTAACAGATACAGCGCAATTGAGCGATCAGCGGAGTGGAGTGGCAGAGCGCGCCGCGGTTTAGCGTTTCTCGAAAAAAGCTATAACTTTTTATGGAATTGCGATCCATTTTTTTTTTGAAAAGCCTTTTTATTCAGAAAAAAATTTACTTTAAAATGGGTTTTGTTTGAACTTCGTACGACATTAACAAAATTTTTGTTTTTCATTTTACAACTTAATTTGGCAATAAAAGTTAAATTTTTTAAACATTTGTTTTATTATAATTATTTTATCAAAAACTTCAATTATTTCCGCGGTAAATGCGATACATTTTTTAAAAATTCACTCATTCTATCCTTAGATATTAATTTCTTAAATTAAAAAGAGCTTTGAAATTTAATTGTTAATACCTTGTAAAATAAATTAAATAAAAAAAAATCGTTTTGGGCTATTGTTTTGTATAATATATACTTTTTAAGAAACAGCAAAAAAATGTAAAACTTATGATAGAAAATTTTGGGTGTTACCGCTTTTAAAATTGTGACTCATTTATAAATAAAATACATTAATTCTTTCCTTTCCTACTCATATATTATTTTCTGGGAACATTTCATACATTAAAATAAATTGTAATGTAAGTTGGTTTGTTTCTCACGTGAAGTAAAAGTTAATGAAAAAAACGAAAAACATTTTTTTATTTCATTTCCAATGGCAGAGAACTTGACATAAAGGGGAAAAAAGACATGAAAAAAAAAGTCATCGTCTCATTCGGCCTCGAGCCTCCCAATAATGCTCGACCAAGAACACCCACGAAGAGCTCTGCTGTGTGAAATGTAATGACTATCCATGATGACGTGTTCTCCACAGAAATAACAAAAGGGGCCCGGGAGGACACCAATAGATAATAGATGTCCAGCCAGACAGTTAAAAAAACAAAAAACAAGTTTATTAAAAATCGTGTTTAGTTTTTAGGATTGCCTATCGATAATTAAAAGAAGAGAGAAAATTAGTCCTAAACCATGTATTTATTTTAAACTTTTGATGCAGTAGACATTTCAAGCTTTATACATCGCATAATTATATTAATTTTAAACTAAGCCGTTTGTTGGGAATATGCGGTTTATTTTACAGTATGAAAAATATTTTTTTAAGAACATATTTTTTATTACGAGAATACAAGAAAACGTTTTGAAATTGGGTTTTGTGTATACAAGATATTCATTTATTTGTTAAAATATGTTGACAAAAAGTAAAGTAATGAAATTGTTTTGCTTAAAGACTATATGAGGCACTGTGGACCATTACAGTGCGGAACACAGTTAGTATTTTTTTCTCCATTTTAATAAAGCTTATGAGCATGTTATATTACAAAACCCTGTGACCAAATTATTGTTTAGAAACCAATAACGGATTTTAATAGATATCTGGAATGCCGATTTTCGGAAAAATAAGGAAACATTTATATCCCATTATTGTTTTTTTTTTCTTTTCTTACAATTGATTTTTTCACCAAAAGTTTGATTTTCGTGGCCACCGCATTTTATTATAATTTACCAAAGAAAAGGATAAGTATTTACTCTTAAAGGCTTCACTACTGGCTAGAACTGAAGGCATATAGCCAAGGTTGAATTAAGCGTACGCGGGGCCCTAGGCCATTTAAATTTTTGGGGCCCGTAGATTAATTTTTTTTTCTCTCATATTTTTCATTTATTCAAATATAAAAGTATTTATATATCTTTTCATTTAAAAAAAATATTTAAAATAAAAATAAATTAAATTTTACTCTATTTTGTAAAATTAGAACTAAAAAATCATCATAACATTTTGAAAAAATTTGTGTAAATATGTAAAACATGATGTTATAATTATGTAATACATTATGTAAAAAAATTATCGTATTTTATTAATATGTATTTGAAATTGGCTTTTTCTTTTTTCTTTTAAAGAAATCATTGTTTTTCTAAATTTTTTAAAATTCATTTTCAAATTTTTTTTAAGGGGCCCCTAATCATTGGGGGCCCCAGGATGGCCTAGTCTGGCCTGATGGGTGATCCGGCCCTGTATATAGCCGTGTCTGAGAAACGAATAACTAAAAACAAAGTATTAATTAATTGCATTTGCTTGAATTTTGTTTTGTTTTAATTTATTACAGTTCAAAACAGCTCTTACTCAAGAAGAGAAACTTAAATAGAGGTATTGTTTATAATGTAATTTATTTCTCTATTAGAAGTTATCAATGTTTTAAATATGAAAAGTACAGTTTTGTATTTATTTGAACATTTTTTATTCTTTACTTAGACCTATTTACGCGTCTGACATTGCCTTTGTACATGTTAGACATTGCTTCTTATATACTTTTTCTGTTAGGTCATATAAAAAAAATTATGTTCAAACTAATAGTTTAGAAGAAACAAGGGTTTTATGTATGAAAATTATAACTTTTGATTTATATTCGGCTACGCCTAAAACCCTTATAACTTTGAAACTATTAGTTTGACTGATTAAATTTTTATCTTATTGGATTTAGCGTTAAAAAAATGCATAAGACACTATGATATATTTGTCTGTATCGCAGCGTCAGACTCGAAAATGACTTTACTTTTCGACTTTACTTTTGACTCATGGAAACGTTTATAACCTTTAAATTATTTATTACTTCGACTTTATTTTTATATTAATTGACTACTTTTGCCTATATTGCAACATTAAACGCGTAAATAAATATAAATACAAAACTGTACTTTTTATGCATAAAACCTATATAAGTTCTAAACTATATAACTTTGAATTCGATCTCATATAATTCAATGTAAATATAAACATCATAAATAGTATACAGGTAAATAGGTAGACACGAACAGGTTGGGGTAGCCTGGTAGGTAGGACGTTGGGCTCGTGTTCGTCAGCACATGAGTTCGAATTCCGCCGGCCCAAGAATCCTTGTGTATTAAATTGTGACTGGTGCGCGTTAAATCTATCGGGATCCCTAAGTCCTCCGAATTCCCATAACAAATCAAAATCTCTGGAGGTACTACATTGGAGATTGATCGTTCTCTGGTTTAGTTCATAATTATGATTTGTGAATGAATGAATGGAGTATGATTATGTCCTCCCTGTAAAACGGGCTGTGACGTGTGTGTGGCTGAAATTGTATTCTCAGCTATAGATGGCGCCACTGAAAAAAAAACAACAAACTTATCCTCTGCTTTAAAAATTCGCTTGATTCCTACGCAAGCTTGCTGGTATTGGTAAGTGACATAAGCAACAACAACAATATAAACATAAAAAAAATACCTAACTTGTCTATATAGCATTAATTTAGTTTCTCTCTACCCTAGAATATGTACTGTAAAGGACAGAATATGTAGACTCCAGACCCCACTACTCAAGATAGGTAGATTTGTTGAACGTTTATATTATACATATATTCAAGTGCGAAAATCCTTATGTTCTTGAAAAAAAGTGAATACTATATTTGAAATCAACTTACAAAGCAATGTGATAGCGCAGTGCAAACAGTTTTTTTATAACTCACATTTTATGTGGCCTATGTTATTTTTTCTATTATTTAAGTTAAAATAAGCTAATTAAAATTTAAGCTTGTTTATAAATTTGTCCAGTACTTAAAAGAAAATTTACATGAAAAAAATGTAATTTAATGCAAATTACTCGTCCAAAAATCCGAAAGAAAGCAGCAAAAGTCTACAGAATCCATCCTTCTAGTGTTTTGGTACTTTTTTTACTTAGAAATATGTGTCCTATATTTTTTTAAATTCAATGTTGTTCCGTTTTTTATATTTAATTATTGCACTGGGCCCGGTATACCCTACACCAGAGGTCGGCAAACTTTTGAAATGAAAGAGCCGAAAGTTACAATTTTACAAAATTTCCCCGCTTTCAAAGAGTCTCCTAAAATTTTTTGATTCAATAGTATAGTATTTTTATGTATATTTGATTTTTAATTTAAAAAAAAAGGTTTTGAATACAGAATAATATTTATTCTTTATTTTTAAAATACGTCAGTAATTTTTTTAAAATTTAATTTTCATTTAATTTTTAAATTTTTTTAAACTATTTTTTGGGGGGGTAGAATACTTGGGTCATTAAAATTCGATGAAAATTGTAAATTTTCTTACTAATTATTGTCAAATTTTCAGCAGAAAACGCTATTTTTTTATTGAATGTGCGACGAAGCACAATCTTATCATATAGATTTTATAATAATTCTTTTAAATTTTTCGTAGCAATTCCGCAATAATATTCATTTAATATTATATCAGAATTTTTTCACAATTTTCCTTTTTTAAGAAATATGTACCGTCTATTCTTGTTATTGTTAAAACAATTTTTAAACACTTAATTATTAAACATTTGAATAAATTTTACATTTTTTTGTCAAAGCAAAGGTTAAATCGACTTATGATGAAGTGCTAGAAATGATGGTCACATACTTTTTATATTTATTGTAAAAATTTTTTAAATTTATAGAGCCTCGAGCTTTCCAACTCAAATAACTTAAAAATTTTTTAAAAATTAATTTAATAAAAGTCACTGAAAGTAACGATCTTCTATTATTTTAAATATGTTTTATACGCAAAATTACAACATCAATGTATTTGTTATGTAATTTAATAATAAGCAGGTGATTCGGAATGACCGCTCTTAATATGCATTTAAAGAAATTCTGTTTCAAGTGAAAGCAAAAAAGAACGGATAAAGGTCACACGTTAGAATTATAACAATCGAAAACAAACAAATCACTGTTGAGGAAGGCGAGTGTAAAATGGCGATTAACGATTTTTTACCAAATTAAATAACTTTATAAATTAAAAGCTTTAACATTCACCTGGCAATTAAATAGGCCTGTTATTATTATTAGTATAAAGATTATTATCAATATACTGTATTAGGTATTTTTCAAATTCATATGCTTGTTTTTTCCCTTTTAAATTTTAATTTACTACATCCGCTGAAGTAGATTTTTATCTTTATTTTTGACAAAGCTTATAAAAATTTATATTAAGGGTGGTCTTTTCATAACATCATGTTTTGCATAATAATTACATGTGATGCACATCAAAGGCTTTAAAAAATGTAGATGAAAATTAAATCAGTATTTATTCATTAAACTGAAACCTTAAACTGAAAAATTATCAGACATCAATTATGACTCGTGCATTTTTTTAAAATTCTTAATCTAAGTATGATTCTTTTTTATGCATTTCAAATATTATATACGTATATATTTAATTTTAGTAATTTTATTTACGAATAATTATTTTTAATGCTTATTTATTACTAAAATGTTATTTTTCATTTTTATTCAATAATTTTATTCATTTTTATTATTCGTGCTATAATTTACATTGTTATTAATATAAGAGCTGTGACTGAAATCTTGAATGGGGATACAGAAATAGTTCTTTTTTTTCTGGGGGGGGGGATGAACTAGTTTTGGAAGTACAGATAAACTTTTCCACGCATTCCTGCCTTAAATAATTTGTAAAATGCTAAATTTCTCATTCGAATATTTCTTTATACGAAAATAACACAATATAAATAATAAATAATTTAACTATGTATTCAAACATTGTAGCATGATAAATAATAAATAAATATTTGTAAAATTTGATGACTTGTAAATACCCAAAAATGCTTTACCGAAGAATTTTTAAGTGTTTTTTTTTTAAATATTGAAAAAAAAGTACCCTTAAATAGCAAAATAATTTTTTTTCCAGTTAAGGCAGTTAAAGTACAATTTTGTTAATTATTTATTTTGATAATTATCCTGCCTTTTAATACAAAACTGTGAATTGAGATATTACATAATTACAAAAATATTGAGTTTCTTTTTACTAATAATTAACTTAAACAAATGGAAAGTTGTTAACTTGAGTCTAAAATATAATATAAAAAACATTAAATACATACGAAATACGTCAACATAGTAACAAAAAAGATTTAAAAAAATTAATAAAAAAAAAAAAAAAAAATTGAAGCATTTCTATTTTTAAACACATTACATATTTAATAAAATAAGCATTAGTACAGTTTTGTTCATAAAGGATTGCAGTTTGAACTTATTATAAAAACAAATGCTACGAACAAATATAGAATTTGATTTTTGAAATTTCGATTAAATGATATATATAAAAAATAATCTTAACTGAAAAAATTAAATTTTAAAATAAATTACTATTTCAAACACAAAGCTTAGTAAATAACTATTTAAAAAAAGGAAAAAGAATTCCTATATTTAGAATTCAAATGTGATTTATCTATTTCTATCTCAAGCTCCTACTAATGAATATAAATAACATTAAAAAAATTTAATTGCTCTTTTTTCTTTCTTTTATTCATTTTACTGTACAAAAGAGGTTAAAATTTTTTTATCTACTTCATAAAAATCTATTTTTACTCATACATATTTTTTAAAAAAAAAAAAAAAAACATTTTTTTTCTTTTTTGAAAAAAAGTCTTATACCTAAATTTTGAAGCAATAATTGAGGAATTATTTAATTGGAAAATAACAACATATTTAATGCAATTTAATTTTATCTTAATATTTAAACAATAAGACTGCAAATAGCAAATATTTATAAAAAAATTTATACTTACATTCAATAATAATATTAATTTATAAAATACGCTTTCAGTAACTAAGTACTTGTAAACTGGTACTGGACAGTTAAAGACAGGTCAGTGAAGTAACTGGTGGGGTGCGGGAAAAGAAACTGAACAGTCATATAAAGAAAAACCACAGCTGTATGTGCATTGAGCCCTTTCCTTCCCCTTCTTAACGACATGGACAAAGATATTGTCTTTATTCTTAGAAAGAGTAAGAGAAAACGTGAGAAAAAGGCATTTCTAGCTAAATACTTTTAAAACACCCTGGATTTTTTAAGTTAACAGAAATTTTCGGGGTTTTGTCTGCTGTTTCACAAGATCAGAGACGCGGGCACCATCATTTTTTTGTGCCTTTTCATAGCGTCGGTAACGGCATGCTCAAAAAAGACAACAGACTTGTAACTTTTCTGTGTGAATACTCCGAATCGAGTCGGAATGAGACACCCTTCTAACGACGGGCCTGAGCGTAGAGATTTGTAATTAACGATTATAAGAATAGAAAGTTCTTGAGAAATTAGGTACTTAAAAATATATTTTCTTATTTTTAAGGGTTTTGGCAACAATTTATTAATTTTTTCGTATGGAACTGAAGAGACGCAACTTTACATCAAAAGAGCCACCTGTGGCTCGCGAGCCACTGGTGGCCGACCCCTGCCCTACACTGATGTTTATATTTGTCACGGCGAAAGACCGAAGTCGGTGGTTGTTGACTTTCACCGGTTAATGTCGACAAACACCAAATACGTCGGTGAAAGATCGAATATTTCATTACATTCTTGTACATTCGGACCCTCACCGGTGTATGTCGACAATCACATATATGCTTTGGGGAATGTCCGAAATATTTATCACATTCGATTTGATATGAATTTATTCGTGGATATAATTACATTTATTCGATATTTTAACCCTACACTGATGCTTTTTTAAGGTTAAGGGCCACTGCCCGGTATACCCCACACTGATATTTTTTTAAGGTTTACCACTGCCCGGTATACATTTGCCCGATATATCCTACACTGATGTTTCTTTAAGGTCAAGTGCCATTGCCCGGTATATATTTGCCCGATACTCCAAACACGGATGTTTCTTTTAATCTATCGTCAGTAAGTATTAAAATATAGAATAAATATAAATATATCAAATAAATATAATAATATTAACGAATAAATTAATATAAAATTGGATATAACAAATATTTCGGACATTCACCAAAGTGACTATGTGATTGTTGACATTCACCGGTGAGAGTCAGAAATAAGGGTATTTAGCAAATATTTCGGACCTACACCAAGCGACTACGTGAATGTTGACATTCTCCAGGTTTCGGTGTTTCACCGTAACCTATATATATATATATATATATATATATATATATATATATATATATATATATATATATATATATATATATATATATATATATATATATATATATATATATATATATATATATATATATATATATATATATATATATATATATATATATATATATATATATATATATATATATATATATATATATATATATATATATATATATATATATATATATATATATATATATATATATATATATATATAAAGTGCTTGTAGTCACCCCTACTAGAAATACGGTTAATGATTGGTAAAATAATGACTGACCGGGCACGCGAATACTTTCACTGTCTTGAAAAAACGGTTATGTGTATTATTGGAAAGGTTTTTCTGAATTGTGAGTAGATTTTAAAATTCTATTTTGCTTGAAAGCATTAGGATGAAGTAGATATTTGTTCTTTTTTTTAAATTAAATATCTAATGATAACTACATATTTTTTTAACATTGAAGTGGAAATTTTTTAGTGATTTAATAAAGTGTATCAAAAATATTTCTTGTTTTTTTTAAAAAGAAAATCAAGGATGACTGCAGAACGTAGACAATTGACGATGTAAAATAATGATATTTTAAATAATAATTGAAGATAAAAAAGAACAAACTGTTTCACTTTTCTCGGAAAAATGATTTCAAACTTAGTGTTTTTAATCAAATTTCTTAAAATAAAATGATATGCGAGTCATGGTAGCTTTTTATCAAATGTCAATGAATGAATGTATGAGAATATTACATAACTAACGCAGACATTTTTATCATTTGACAACAAGTATCATCAATTTGTTTTTTATTACAAAATTTAAGAAGGTCAAAAAAAGTCAAGAAATGTCAACAAGTGAACTTGCTCCACTTTCTTTCGCCCCTTAAGTGATCGTGATTTTTAGCTACAAGGAAAGTATGTCAAATGGTCAGTGCACTTGAAAATAGTAACGACTTCCACCTTCTACGTTCCTCGAAGCATGACGTCAGTTTTTTAGGTCATCATTTTGTTCGTCTTTATATTTAATGAATTCATATTTAGCGATGTTTATTGTGTATGTAATTTTGAGAGAGTTGCAGCACTTTCTACTCTTCTCTAGTAATAGAGCACTGAACTTAGTGTACTTTCATTCTCTTCATAGTTTTCTTTTTAACAGAATAATTACCCACTGTTACAGACGGATCTTCTTAAAGTTTTAATTTAGTTTTTATCCTATCAAAAAGGTGTTACTTCATAGCAATTCCTACTGAATTTAATGCCTTCATACAATGCTGGGTGATATTAACCCCAGCTGCATAGCAACCTTCACCTTCATATTCTAATTGAAAACAAATACTAGATTTTAAATGTTAAGGTTTTTTATTAGTATAGTAAATGGTTTTTTTCTCTATATTTTTTGGTTAAATCCCTTCACTTAGAAACAGTAAATTCTTATGCTTCGAGACATTAACTGAACAAGGATGTGTATTTTAAGCAAAAACTATTCAATTTTGGATTGATTTTTGGATATTATTTTATGTTCGATATTATTTCTCTTACTAATAGTTTCAGATGTTTTCCTTTTGACCATTAACCCTTTGATGCAGAATTTTTATTAAACTTATTTCTCATACTTTTTTTTCTTTATTTTGTATAATTTTAGGTCAAAATAAGTGAAAAATATTATATTTAGAGTTTTAATTATTTATGTTTATGAAATACAGCATGAAACATCGGTGTTTTTTTCTGCGTTGTAGGTAAATCTTCCAAACACGGCTCACTTCCAAACAATTATTTTTCAAATTTGCAGATCTAAGCGAAACATTGATTCATCATTGAAATTTCTTCTATTTGCATGATCAATTATATGTAATTTTTCGAATATGCATGAAAAAGAAATTTCAAACTACTTTTTTGTTAATTTTATATTTCAGTACAAATATAATTCCGATAATCTAACAGATGTTTTTTACTGACTGTTAGGCTTTTTTGTAATTAAAAAGTACCAAAATATATTTTTGCTTGAAATTAGAGAGTCAGAAAAAATATATAAAAGAGACTTCAGTGTCCCATTTGTGTCCAAGGGTTAACGGTGTATAGATGAAAATGTACAAAATTGTGGGTTAAGAGGCTATGAACACATTTTAATGTGATCTCTGTATTTAATGAAGCTAGTTAATATTTTGTAATGTTTTTCTTTGTTTCAGTAAAAACCTTTTTTTCCCATTGTATAACAGTAAAACACATTTTTTTAATTCATAATTAGTAAGTAAAATTCGTTCAAATACCTGTTACGAAATATTAGCTATTTCTATAATTTTCTATTATCTCTATTATATAATTGTAATATTAGCTATTTCTCTATTTTGACGTTTCCAATACAGATGATCGTATGCAGCAGCTCAATAGTTCCTGAAATATTAAATTAATAAAAAAAATCTTTATTTACATCTATAGGTCTGTGGCAAAAGGATTTTAATTGAAGAAAAAAAAAGATTTTCGCTTTGACACCACTTGAATTTTTTGAAAATATTTTACAAAATTATTGACTTATCGTAGTTCCCTCGATATTGTGAGAAGTACTATTTAACGTGTTTACTTAAAACTCCAAAATAGCTTTGATCAATTTGAAGTATTAGATCCTTGAAACTTTTGTTGACTTCTCTCCCCCCAATACTGCTTTTGGACAGTACAAGATCAACATCTCCTAAAAAGAAAGACAAAGTCTCCGCACGGATCAATTTAGCAGTCCGACGTAACGAACATGCACTGTACAGTGGAAGGGATGTATAAAAAAATGTCGCAACTACTGCACTACAAAACTGCGCAGTGAGGGAAAAACAGAACGATGTAACAATGTTCAGACTAGTAAAGTATCGGATTTGTTGGAAGTGTTGACAAAACCCACCTGACTGATTCATTCATACGTAAAAAGTCTCAACTCGAAAATTTAGGAACATCTACTTCAGACGCTATGTTTTCAAATTATTTAATTAAGAAAATTTTTAATTTAAATTTGAAAGACCACTTAATCCTTCTAAAGTGTTGAAGTTTTCAAAATTTTTTTACGCTTCTTTTGAAAAAAATATTTCTTAAAATATTAAGGATTAAATTTACAACCCTTTTAGAGTCATTAGAAAGGTTAACTGATATCTTCAATAACGTATATTCTATTTAACATTCAATGTAAAAAATTCTGGAACAAGTTCTGGATTAAAATCCATTTTTACCGGAACATGTAACGAAATTAAAAAGCTGATGTACCGTAATTTTTACAGTAATAATTAACATAAATTCACTGAATCACTCTAATTTAATAAATATTACTGCAAAAATTATGGTCTAATATTTTACAGTAAAAGTGGATTCTATGGTAAAATCGATTTTACGGATGATGCACCCAAAGTGCGGTGATTTATATCGTAATTTGATCTGGAATTTTTTGCAGTGTGACCTGAAAGTTATTAAAACAAAAAATATGTATTTGGAATAGCATTTTAAAAAGCACCAATGTATTAATTAATTAATGAAAACCTTAATGCATATCCTCCAATTACTACGGAACTTCCGTAGTTTCAGAAAATGTATTTCCTAGTGGTAGCAAAGATAATGTATGTATTTATGTTTAAATAAATTAGAATTAAAGGAATTTTATCCCCCCTACTTATAAATGATTTAAACATGTATTACTGTCAGACAGTCAAATTGTCATGCTCTTAAATTGTTGATGAAAGTATTTTAAAATTTCTATTTATTTTAAAACTTTCTGCTGCTTTACTTCTCTAAAAGTAATTCGCAAAAACCTCGAATGTGGAAGAGTATGTTAATTATTGAAGGGAAAGCGCCAAGTGATATTCTGAAGCCTCACTCAATTTAAAAACTTTATCACCTCTGTCAGTTATAAATTGTTATCCGTAATTGGAAATTAGAGACAAAATTATTCCAAACAATGATAAAAATTTGTTTATAATAAACGCTCATAATGCTAATTTGTTTATAATAACGTTTTCAACGTTAATAAAATCTTCTTAGTTTTCTTTTTTAGAGTTCTTTAAAATTTTAATATTTAAAATTCATAATTTAACATTTAAAATTTTAATATTTAAAATTAAAATTTACATTTTAATATTTAAAATTAAAATTTACATTCTAATATTTAAAATTAAAATTAAAAAAAAACATTTTATTAACGCTCAAAAGATGAAACTATTAAGTTTTTGTTTAATTTCGAATACAAAATAAAAACGTTTTTTCCCGTCCTAAACTTCAGAAAATACTAAAACTTCAATGTAATTTTTTCACTTTTTTTAAACTGTAAAACAAAGTATATCAAACACTAGAAAAGATCAAAATATCCAATTTTGAAATAAATAAACTTATGCGCTTATTATATTACTTTAATTTATTTTCATGAACTTAAAATCACATGTATTATAGATTTTGGTTTGACGGAACTGGTTTGGCGGAATATTATGAAAGACGGTATTTGCTTTACCATTGTCTTGACAAATAAATTGTTTATCTCTTAAACTTTTGCTATTTCCCCTTTTTCTTTACTTTTTTTTGTCGGTACATTTTGAATTTTTCGTTAAAACAAAAATGAAAAAAAGCCGAAAATCAAGCCAGAAGGAAAGGATATCTTTGATTGCAGGTGGGCAGAGATCAGAAAAAAATCAACCCTCCAAAGGAAATGAAACGAAATTAATTCTATGTTCCTGAGATGGCTGACGACGAGTTCGAATGCAAAATTACGCCTTCAAAAGTCATGAGAACAAAAAATAAAAAGCTTAACTCCTGTTTTTCAAGACTAATTTTTTTTATCAAATTTATATTCTTTTATTTATTTATTTTTTGCTAATTTGTAATGTTATTTTATCAGCAGATTCTTGTGCAAGGGTTTAAAATAGCGTAACACGTGAAATGTATTTGATTTCTACTAAAATAAGTCCAAAAAGTCCCAAACAAAGATTACTTAAGTCCAAAATTAAAAAGAAATAGTAAAACATATTAAAAAAGAGGAGTTGACTTTTAAAAAATATATTTACAGTTTACTGCCTTATATTTTGTAAATTGGTTAAAACTCAATTTAAACGTTGCAGGTCTATTTATTTTATTCTTATTAACGAATATGTTTTTAAAAGGTATATTGTTTAATAACAAATATGTTTAGAAAAAGTATATTTTTTATTAACGAATATGTTAATAAAACTATAATTTATATTAACGATATGTTTATAAAATCAAAATTTTTTATAAAATCATATTACCGGTTGATGGCACCGATAGAATTTAAAATCACTTTGTGTGAAAGTGTATTAGAAAATAATATCAAAAAAGTTTTATTTTAACTTAATCAAATTAAACTTTTTTTTTCAGTTTTCCCATTCTTTACATATGAAGTTTTAATTAGAGTTAAATATATGAAGGAATTATCTTTGATATTTCAGCGAAAAAAATTGCTTTTGAAGTGTGGTTTTGACAATATTATACCTGCTATTTTGTATTTATTCGCTTACTTTTTAAAATAGATTATTTTTAAGAAAATTGTTATGCGAGGGATTATTTCAAGTATATGCAATTAAGTAAAAGCATTGATTAATATCATTATATTTCCAATATTTTTTACGAAGCATAGCATAATGAAATTCCTTGGTCACACGAAAATAATTAGGTTTCTAATACTTGTACATCTGAAAAATATTTAAAAAAAAGGTTCTTTTAAAGTTTTTAAAGGTCTCTTATAAAAATAAACAATCAATTATGCATTGCAAAACCAAACGTTCTAACCCGTAAGGTAAAATGTAAAGAGTGGGACATTATCGAATCTAAGTATCAAAGAACCTTTCGTCTTCATTAATGACATAACTTTACCTACAACAGAAAAAGAATCTTTTACGTAATTAATTCCTGAAGGTCAGTCAACCGAAAAAATGACATAAATATACAATTCACGCAAATCTTCTTCAATGCTCTTAGTGCACTTTCGTTAGAACGGGATTGCCCTATAACTTGAGGACTTAACTGTGGATGAAAATCAGTTGGCGTAACAAAGACAACCCCTCTTCTTTTATAGCTTGGTTTCAGATATAAAAATAAGGATACAAAGCCAAATCAGATACTTCTTCCTATTTCATACAGCCGTGCTCTAACAGCCTTGTTTTGAAAAGGGGGAAGCTACACACGTGTTCCAACGCTGGTCCTTCGAACTGCTATCAACGATTGTCAGTTACTTCTGATAGTGCAATTTTCTAAACCATTTGCTTCAGGTCATTAGTGGAAATGGGCCGATGACCGAAATCATCAGTAGGGCACGAAAATGATGTAGGTGGAAGTAGAAAGTTATTTGTTATTTTTATTAATTGACAAAAACAATATTTAAAATAGTTTTTATACGGATTGTTTTTGTTTTGTTTTAATGGAATGAAAATAAGAGTTTCTGATACATAATCTTAGAATTCAGATTCATTGATTTGCTTTCTTAAGATCTTGCTTTCTTTATAAAAAATATCCAACGCAAACAAAATTATTTTAATTTTTCTATGAATAACTTAAACTAGGAAGAATTCCTAGAGAATTTTTATTCATATATCTAAACAACGTAACCTAAAGTTCTTAATATGTTAATATTATTTAAAGAATGGCGCGCGGAAGTTTCCGACCAGGTCATTTTTTATAATTTCGTTAAACTTATAACTTTTTGTATGTAGCGTAAAAAAAAAATAACGAAATCGTTTGAAATATGCTAATGAAAACTGTGTTGTAGTGAAAATAAAGTCTATTTTAAAGGACAAATAGTTAAACGTATACAGTTGTATTTCTTAGAAGTATGTTAAGTAGTTCATATGTTGTTCAAAATCAATGAACAATTCTGAGGAGACTAAGAAACGTGAATTTCATTATAAAACGTGAAAGAATATTTTTCTAAAAAATCAAAGAGATTTGTTCGTTAAAATTATCTCTGATTAAGAAAAGGGAGAAAAATTGAAAATGGGGAAAAGTGTTCATTTCTTAGCAAAGTCTTCCACACGTAAATTGGAAAAATATGGATATTTGAAAGGAATTTTTAATTTCTGATAAAATCCTTTTGTTCATTATAATTTTTAAATTTGTTTTAAGAAAATTACAAGATCCAGTTAAAAACAATTGTTTTTAAATTGGCCAAGGTAATTCCTATTTTAACCTGATCAGAATTTCAGAATATCATAGTCACTAAGTATCACTTTCTTCTAGTAAACTCTTCATTTATAAACAGAAAATTGTTTGTATACAACCCCAGAAACGCACTTTTTTTATTTTAATACTTAAATTGATTTCACTTAAATGGTTATAACTGTCGTTTTCACACATATATCTCTATTGTTCCAATGGCTACAGTTTTATTTACAGAAGCAAGTAAAATTTGTTTTTGCGTCATTGAAGTTATTGTTAAGTAGGTGTTATCAATGCACAGTGCAAAATTTTTTTTTTAAAAAGACGTAATTTTCAAATTCGATTTCTCAGTAACTATACGACCAATTTCGCGAAAATTTTGGATTTTTCCATGCAAAATTATTTTTCCTGAAATTATCTTTGGATAAACGAATTTTAAAATTTTAGACAAAAAATCTTCAATTTTCTTAAAAATTTCTCGAGATGTGGCGAAATACGCAACAAAATAATATTAACATTAAGGGGTCCAAACTTAGGACCGCTGTCTTGACCAAACTGTTTGGACCATATTTACCAGATTGGGGTTATACCTTATATTTTGGGGGTCAAAAATCTCCATCAATCGGGAAAAAGGCATGTTTATTCAGAAAAAGTTCGTTTTTGTGTATGATTTCGTGATTTAAAATATCGTCTGCCACTAATTAATTAGCACATTTGAGGTAACCTCCTCAAGCTATTAAGAATCAGTAATAGAATGTGAAGATCCGATCATTAGATAAAAAGTTATTCAGAATGGTCCATTTATTTATTTTGAGCACTGTACATAAAAACTGTTAAACTAAAATAACAATATTATAACGTATTTATTTATAAACAATTTTAGTCCAAAAAATTTTTTGAACTAATATTTTATCTCTCTCTCTCTGTAAATATGGGTCATTCTCACAAAAAGGTGATTTTTTAAGTCCCTGAGTAATAATATTAGGAAATACAGCAGATTTCTTAATATTTTTCCTCATCATTTTTCGTAAAGTTCTAACTAACAAATCATATGCATTTCTGCTAAATGTATTTAATATTTCATTCTTATTTTCTAATAAACATAACTTTAAAATCCCCTCCTTGGACGTCCCTACGTCTGTGACACAAAATAATTTTTAATGACTGTTAAACAATTTAAATGTTATTTTAATGATTTTTGTAGTTTTACCTAGTTAAATGTTTATAGTAATTTTTTATTTAATATTTAAAAAAAAAAAAAAATTTTGTAACATAAATGACTAGTAAACTTTGAAATGAAATCACCCTCCATGGACAATTAATATAGTTCGGTAAATATGCAATAAAGGGCAGCATATGCGAAATCCCTATAAGACAGCTGCTGGGAGGGGTAACCATTCCATTTTCTAATGTTAACTATCAGTTGTTTTTGTTCTCTTTGGTGTCAGTTTCGGATTGTTGTGTTCAACTGGGGTTTGGCAAAGTTCTCACCGTATACTCCGTGGACATCATAAGAAAGGTAAGAGAAAATTATTTTATTTTTTATAGATGAATTTTAGATTGCAAAAATAATATATTTAATAAAAAGACCTACTCCATTTTCGTAACTTTAAAACTAAAAATCAGAAAAATTCAAGAACTAGTTTTTGTCTCCTCCGTGGACGTCCCCTCCGTGGACATAACAAGTCCACGGATGAGAAGACACAGTCAATGGAAGAGACAATGTTTTAGATAACCATAATACAATTTTAATAATTAAAAAACTATTTTCGTTTAATTGATATTTTTTAAAATGGAACAAATGTGTCAATTTGTTTGTATTTTTAAAGAAAATCAATTAAGTTTAACTTTTTCTTATCGGAGAAGTAAATATTGGCAATTTTTCCAAATAATTTCTGTGATGTTTAAAATTTTTTTTCTCTTCGAATTTTAGGAAAAAAATGGCAAAACCAAAATGCATGAAAAGAAAGCAACCAAATGTGCAAATGCAAAAGAGAAGGGAGCAGAAAAAACTTAGTATGAGACAAGCTAGACAGAAATTAAAAGAAAACCCTATATTGTTTGAAGAAAGTAAAAAAAAAAAAAAAAAAAAAGAGCAAGAAACTTTAAAATCTGTATCAGAAAAAGATTTAACCGAAAAATCGTGATTAAATGTACTTAAATTTCTAGAAATTGATAGAGCAAGCCGTTTGTTCCCAGGGAAAAAAGAAACAATAACAAGAAGAAAAGAGAAAAAACAAAATAGTTATTAGAAAGACAGTATGCTTAACTTGCATAAAATGTTCATAAAAGAGTACCCTCAACACTAACTTTCATGTGGAGTCTGAATTTTTATTTCAATAGTCTTTACATTTTAATTTATTAATATTCAGTAAGAGTTACTTAAAAAACTGTACACCTAGGCTAAAAGTGGATGTTTCCTTTCATAGCAGCATGATTAATCGGATGTAGCTCTATCTCTAATAATGAAATATTTTATTATTTACTTATTAATGTTAAACTCATATCAGTTGTACCCAATAATTAATGAATTAGTCTTCATTGACATTTTATATTTTATAGCATAAAATGTCTCCTCCGTTGACTATTACATTTGCTCCGTAGACAAGGCAGAATTTAAAATATTCTGAATCTTGTAAAAAATAAAACAGAAAACTTGACCGTTATTATAAGGACCTATAACAAAACTAAATAAAGGCATTTATGTAATTTTTATCATTTTTTAAATTACTTTAATTTAAGAAATTTTTTGAGTCTATTTATATCTTTTCAGACCCATATATGATCCATATATATAGAATGACCCATATATATATATATATATATATATATATATATATATATATATATATATATTTATTTATTTATTATATATACAGCGGCCTAGGCCAATAGGCCCATACGTCAAATACAATGGATCACTTAAAAGGTCAACAGACCCTTATATAAATAAAATACAAAAATTATATGTATATATAAAATACAAAACTTATTAACCCTTATATAAATAAAATACAAAAATTATATGTATATATAAAATACAAAACTTATTAACCCTTATATAAATAAAATACAAAAATTATATATATATAAAATACAAAAATTATGAACCCAGAGATAACCAGTAAAAACTGAGTGAGCTGTGAGCCAGAGCTGGTGGACCCCTCAATACAAGACAAAACATCTAACAATTCACCAAAAACAGCCGTAAATACAACTCAAAGATGAATATAGTGCTAAAATTGAAAAGTTAAAACTGAGACAAAATCACAGATGTATACACTTGCCAATATATATATATATATATATATATATATATATATATATATATATATATATATATATATATATATATATATATATATATATATATATATATATATATATATATACAGTACAGAACCCGTTATCCGGAATTCAGAAAACCGGAACGAAATTCGATGAATTTTCCCGCAATTTAAAAAAAATTTTTTTTTTCCTCATAAGATTTTAGGATTTTTCTTTCTTTTTTGAAAGATGTTTACCTTACCATCATTTCAGAAATAATCATTAGTGTATTACCTCATCGTTTTTTCTTATTTTTAAGATTATTTCCAAATATTTTTTTTTAGTTGGGTTTAACACTAAAAAAACGGCTTTTTGTAGCGATTCAGAAAACCGGAAAAATCAGTTATCCGGAATAGCGATAGTCCCGATCGTTCCGGATAATCGGTTCTCTACTGTATATATATATATATATATATATATATATATATATATATATATATATATATATAAATAAATAATATACCGTAAATTATTTTACGGTAAAATGAATTTTGCGGATGATGTACCCAAAATCCGCAATAACGTAGTTTGATCCGGAATTTTTCACAATGTATATCGTTTTTGCTCGCTTTAATTAAATTTTGTGGTTTTATTTTTCCCAAATTTTTCTTCAAAGCCCGTCTTAAAATATATATATTTTGTTTTCATATTTTTCTATATAACAATAGAAAATAATACACTTTAAAAATCTTGCAGCAAGTTACGAAATATTTTTAGATTTATTTTCAGAGCATAAATTTTCTAATATTAGCACAAAATGTATATATTTTCGAATGTTATGTTTCAAAAGTTCAACTTAGTGCGTTATAAATCATTTCTTTTACTTTTTTTTAAATCAAGAGCAATTTAAAATGACAGTAAAAATTATTTTAATAAACGATATAAAATATATTTTACCAAACTTTCAAGACATACACGTAATACGAGAAGTTTTACTTTAGAAATAGAAAATATTTTATTGGAATCAAGCAAAACCTATTATATTCAGTTCTTTTTTAATTATATTAATGAAAAACCTAACAATAGTTTGTATATTTTTAAAATAAAATTGATTTTTATGATACGAGCGAATTAATTCAGAAATTCATTACTACACTGGTTATCATAAATTAAGGAAAATTCACAAAAATCGCGATAACTCAAGAAATTACACATGGAATTTTATGAAACTTACCCACAATATACAACACATAGTAAGGTATTAAACAACATAAAAAGAAATTATCAGACATTAATAGTAGTATAGAAATTAGCACATGTATAAAATAAACAAATTGGAAGTATCGGTTTGCAATAGAAAAAGTACCTTTAATATGGAATATGATTGCCTCTAGAAGCAATACAGCACAAACAGCGATGTGTGATGCTTTCAATTATGCGGTCTATCAGTTCAATAGGAAGTGAGAGCCATTGCTCTTGTAAAGCAGTTGCAAGCGTGGCAAGGGTCTGAGGGGGCGGATTGATGGCATATACACGCCTCCCTAGAGCATCCCAAACGTGCTCGATAGGATTCAAGTCCGGGGATCGAGCTGGCCACTCCATGCGAGTAATTGTTTCCTGTTGAAGATAATCATCAACAATGCGAGCTCTGTGTGGTCTTGCATTATCGTCCTGTAACAGGAAGCAATCACCAATTGCCCCGGCATATGGGCGCACATAAGCATCAAGGATGTTGTCTCGATAAACCTGAGCATTCACGGTTCCCCTTGGAAAGACATGGAGGTATGTGCGCCCTCCTAAGGATATGCCTCCCCAAACACAGACACTGCCTCTTCCGTATGCATCTCTTTCACGGATGTTTGATGGATGATAACGGGTCCCAGGTTCTCTCCATATCAAATAACGTCTACTGTCACTTTCTAGACTAAACCTGGACTCATCCGTAAAGAGAACAGGCCTCCATTGATCTGACGTCCAGTGGACATGTTGTCGGGCCCACTGCAAACGGTCTCTCCTATGGCGTGATGTGAGCGGCACGCAAATGGCTGGTCGTCTCGCATACAGACCACCTTCGTGGAGCCTTCTGCGCACAGTTGACGTTGACACCAACCTTCCGGTGGCTGCAGCAAGAGAGGATCTAAGATGTGTCGGAGTAGCGGTTCTATTCCTGCGTGCACTTAATGTCAAATATCGGTCATCGGCACTGGTCGTAACAGTTGGCCGTCCTTGACTGAACCTCCTAGATGCCGAATCTGTGGTTTGAAATTGCCTCCAAAGTCTATGAACCACAGATGGACTCACATTTAGCCATCTGGCCACTTCTGATTGACTCTGCCCTGCCTCTAGTCTCCCGATGGCTCTCCATCGTAGTTCTTCAGGCAAATGATACCTAGAGGTCATTATTACGAATTGGCTATCTCAGATTTTCAATGTCGCAATCACAGTAAAATTTGTGTGCTTTCTCTCAAACTTGGACTTTTATGCTCCAGGCAGATGACGTAAGCCGAGTGCAGAGCCACTAATTTGCATATTGCAATTTTACTCAGCTACTCTTAGTGGACAACATATGCAAATTTTGCACGGTTTGGCTTACTTTTGAAAGAGTTATCGCTATTTTTGTGATTTTTCCTTAATTTATGATAACCAGTGTATTTAATGCTTTTCCTATTCAAGGTACCAGAGTACCTTCGAAGACAAAATTTAAATTTTTTTTATTTATTTGTGTATTATACAATAAAACATGGTATAAATACAAGTAAGCATGAGAATTTTTTAAAAAGAAATATGGGGAAAAACTAGTAAAAAAAAGACCAACAATTGACCTTTATCCAAAATCATATAACTTCATTAAAATTTATTACTTATTGATTATTCTTGCTTTATAATACCCATAAAAATTAAATTAACATTTAGATATTTTGCAGCACATATAGAAATTTATTTAGAAAAAAAGGTGAAATATTGCGATTAATTATTTTTATTTAAGTTCTTTAGTATAAAATTATATTTATTTCACTAGTCCGTCGTCTGTTTTCTAGATATATGTGAGAAAAATATTCATGCAAAACTTCATGTATAAAATTTTTTAAGAGATTACATTTGGAATGAAGGAGAATAACCAAGAAAGACACATTTAATAAATTTAATAACTAATATACATTTTTTTAAAAAATCATCATAACTACTATTCTATTTAACGTACAAACAAAACTCAAAATGTATTTAAAAGAGAAATAACCATAGTTTTATTTTATATAAAAAAGTAGAAAAATGATATTTTGGTCAAAATTGGCACAAAGCAGGTAGTCGGATACCTTAAGTGATTTTAAATTTTATAAAAATTTGTACTTAATGTAAATATATAATGCCAATAGGTTTAAAGAAATAGAAGGAGTTTCAAAATATGAAAGATACAGAACGGACATGAAATGCTCCGGAATGTTAGAATATTTTGTGATATTTCACTTCGAGTTAAAAAAAAATATTTAAGTAATTAATATTTATTTAAAAATATTCAATGATACTGAACGTAACCTCCTTTGTCACTTATTGGAGAGAGGGAACTACTCAAATTTCAATTAAAAAATTGTGATACACTGTTTCTAGACATTGTTTCCCTTAATCTAAGTCCCCCCTCCTTCAGAAGTTATCACCACTTTACATATTCTGGTCATTCTGTTTGTTAGTTTGTCCGAAATTTCGAATTAATTTTACTCCAATTGTAATAAATCACGACAGCAGACTGATAATTTAGGCTTGTTATATTTATACCCGTGAATGCACTTGTTCAAATGATTTCCTTAACATCGTATGTATTTTGTGAAAAATAATACAGCGATAAAAACTTAGTCCTAAAAGTTTAGATGGATAACGTGCAAAAAAGATATTTATATTTTTTATTTTACAATCAAAGTTTAATACAGAAATGACTAAAGGAAGTTTCACAAGAAACATGAATATCGCATAAAAGCACCGCATTTTGCAAGCTTCTCATTAAAAATGTAAAATATTTTAAAATTACTGAGCGGTAGTGTAAGTTTCGTATTCGGCTTATCCTTTAATGAAATTTTAATTGTAAGTTCCTGTTCGATCTTAAATTCGATTAAATTTTCAATAATCAATGAATTATTTTTTCTTCTGAGCTCTATGATTCCGACAAAGAATTTAAATAAAACGCGCCATTTTTCTTAACTCCCACTGCATTTAACTTAAGAGCGGAGGAATAAGCTTTGGCAATAATTAGAGGGAAGACGCCGAGGGCTTGAATTTCCTTCGGCGATCGCTTTCGAAAATCCAATTTATTTTTAAATTAAATAAATTTTTATTTGAGTTGCAGCAACCAAAACTGAACTTTTCTTTAAATTCAAATGATAGTCCAACGTATCTTCAAAAAATTAGTTTCCTGTCGGTAGGTTTTCGGGTGTATTATTATTTAAGATTACAGTCATTTTTTAAGGAAACGTATAGTTTTGATCGGCTGTTACAAAGAAGCCGGGCTTAAATATAGAGGACGATTTTCATCGAGTACATCACGCAATATCCACAAAAAAAAGAGGTCAGAAAAAGAAAATTTAAATTTCCTTTAATTTGATTTTAGGTTTGCTTTAAAAGTGTCTACGATTTCAGATTTTAATGAAAAAGAATTAAGTTTTTGTCGTTCACTTGCTTATTTTAATTTATAAAGTGACACCATATCTGTGTGGAAAAGTCTGCACCGAAAAATTTTACGTTTCATGGTCTCATATAGCTGAAAAAATAATTCTGCAGCTCTTGGAACTTATATATAACCTGACAGATATTATTGAGAGTTTTGCCGGTAGAAATGTGTTTACTAATGCTCGTTCCAAAAGATAAACATATTTCATTATGAAGAAGAATTAAACTTTATTGAGAAAGTATTAAATTATTGTTACTAACTTGATTATTTTAGTTTTTAAAAGGACACTACGTGTAAAATAGTCTGTGCCAAAATTCTTTACGTTTCATGGTCTCGTAGAGCTGAAAAAATAATTCTGCAACTCTTGGAACTTATATATAATCTGACAGATATTATTGAGAGTTTTGCCGGTAGAAATGTGTTTACTAATGCTCGTTCCAAAAGATAAACATATTTCATTATGAAGAAGAATTAAACTTTATTGAGAAAGTATTAAATTATTGTTACTAACTTGATTATTTTAGTTTTTAAAAGGACACTACGTGTAAAAAAGTCTGTGCCAAAATTCTTTACGTTTCATGGTCTCGTAGAGCTGAAAAAATAATTCTGCAACTCTTGGAACCTATATATAACCTGACAGATATTATTGAGAGTTTTGCCGGTAGAAATGTGTTTACTAATGCGCGTTCCAAAAGATAAACATATTTCACTATGAAGAAGAATTAAACTTTATTGAGAAAGTATTAAATTATTGTTACTAACTTGATTATTTTAGTTTTTAAAAGGACACTACGCGTAAAAAAGTCTGTGCCAAAATTCTTTACGTTTCATGGTCTCGTAGAGCTGAAAAAATAATTTTGCAATTCTCGTAATTTACATATAATCTGACAGTCTAATCTTAAAGTCACACACCAGCAACATCTTTTTAAATAAAGTGCAAATGTAATCTAAACAAAATATAAAATAAATCATGTAAAAATAATATGTTGGAAAACATGTAGAGGGTAACCCTTTGATTTAGTTGTGGGAACTCTGATTAATAAGTCAAAATTAGCATTATTTGAGTAGGGACATTGTGTGCAATTTATTTATTCAGTTTGGATTGATAAACTGTTACTTCCACAATAAAATATTTTTGTACATGATATATGGTTAAGGAAGTACATTAAAATGTAGGAATTCTATTGAAATTTTAACAAACAGAACAGTTTTTTAGAATTTTTTTTTTCATACACCCGTATGATTTTGTTTCTTGGTAACATTATTTTAAACAAAATTGTAAAATAAATATGTTAAAAAAATATAAAATAAACAGAAAACGGTGAACTGGAAACTAGAAACAATCTAGAACAAATGTTTAAGAATTATTTCAAAATTTTTCCGGCTTAAAACTATTTCAAATAACGATGCAATTTCAAATGTAAAATTTTTCAAGGGGAAATTTTCAAGAGAAGATGAAGATGAATTGGACATATTCTTAGTTTAAAATGGGTTAGCTTTGCTATCATCAAACTTATTTTGGTACCCGATGGAAAACGTAAAAGAGGAAGGCCGAGACTTACTTGAAAAGATATAGGCACCAAGATCTGTGCAAAACAAAATTAAATGGATAGGAGGAGGCAGGGCTCGGGACAAAAGTGCCTGGAAAAAAGAAACTCGAGGCATTATTTGCCAGTAGGCGCGAAGAGGATAGGTAGGTAAGTAAATATAACATTAGGCACAGATTTTTTTTCCATTTTTCTCAAATAAAAAGAGAAGGAATAAGAAAATGCGAATAATTTAAACTGTTATTTAAATGTTTATGAAGTTAGCATAAAATGTATATACTTAAGAGTTTGAGATAAAAGCAAATTTAATATAATTTACTTTATTTGAAGTTAAAAGTTTCAGATCATTTCAACAATATATGTTAACAATGTGTTAAACATGTATTTTTGGACTTTTAGTGCTACAATTAATCATTGAAAAAGTGTTTTTTTCTTTTGCAGAAGAATAAATAGAGTAGAAAGATAAAGGAATGATCGAAAAATGATTAAAGAAAACTTTTTGAAATATGCGGAATATCTACAGAAGGAGAGGAGAAGAAACAAACAAGGAAGGAAAAGAAGAAGCGTATACAAATAAAAAAAGCCGCAACAGCAAATAAGTAAAAGTAGTTCTAGCGACAAAAGCAGTATGAGAGACAAATAAAATTGATATTATTATTGTATCATTTATTAAAATGCCAATTATAAAAATCTGCTTTGTAAATATTTGTGTATGTCATTAATTCATTAATTCATCTATACGAGTCTCACTCGCTGAGAAAACTTTGAATGTTTCGTACACAAATAGGAATTGAGTATATTGCTTAATTTTTTTTATAGAATATTTATTTAAATATTATTGTCTAACATAAACGAAAGACACAGTTCTCATAATCGTTATTACTTACCGAATTTTGAGTTTTTGTACAGAAAGATGAAAATGCATCTCATTTTTATGTCCCAACAGCAACTTGTGGAAAAGATTTTTTTTTAAAAGAGCAAATAAAATATCGGGTAACTGTGCAGATTTGTATGTGCGTATATGTTAGTGGTCTAAATTGAAATCCTCAAACATTTAATGCTTTGACGCCAACGCCCTTTTACATAAATTTTTTTTCTGACGCTTTAAATACAAGCAAAAATATTTAACGAAATTGACAATATTTTAATGAAATTTTTTTTTGACCTGTGGCTTTATTTATTGCGTTTAGTTGAAAATAATTCGAATACAACTAACGATGATATTTTGAAATAGTTGTATATTAATCAAAATTTAGCAGTTTTTTTTAAAGCTTATAGTTTCTTCTCTCATTTAAAACCAAGCTTCAATATTTTTTTATATTAAACAATAAAACTCATCTATCTTATTATCTACGTTTATTTCAACGTGCTTTATAGTTTAAGAAATAAGCAGAAAAAAAATCTATCCATTAATAGGATTATCTCTCATAGTAATCTTTCCTCTCAATAACTTTCCATTACTTCTTTGTTTTTGTAATTATGAATTATAGCGAAGAAGAAAAATAAAAAAATCGAATAAAAAAAATCAGATAATTAAGAAAATCAAATAATAAAAAAAATCAAATAATAAAGTACATTTTTTATAATTTTAGATATGTCTATTGCAGGTACGATAATAAATATTTTTCTCGACTCAGTGAAGCTTGGGAAAGTATAGGTGCTAATTTCAAGTATGGGTGCTAATTGAAAGTATAGGTGTCAATTAGAGAACGCGTTAGAAAAATGCATGATATTGCTGTAGGTTCCCACAGAACGTGCTTGACTCACTCAAAGATGTATAAAAAATTAGAATTTAGGAATGTATTTTTCAAGCGTAATTTATTTCTTTAATTCATAAACAAAAATTGTTAAAGCAATATAGGCATTTATACACTAATGCTCGTTCCAAAGGATAAACATATTTCATTATAAAGAAAAATTAAACTTTATTGAGAAAGTATTAAATTACTGTTACTAACTTGCTTATTTTAATTTTTAAAAGGACACTCTGTGTGAAAAAGTTTGTGCCAAAATTCTTTACGTTTCATGGTATCGTAGAGCTGAAAAAATAATTCTGCAATTCTCGTAATTTACATATAATCTGACAGTCTAATCTTAAAGTCACACACCAGCAACATCTTTTGAAATAAAGTGCAAATGTAATCTAAACAAAATATAAAATAAATCATGTAAAAATAATATGTTGGAAAACATGTAGAGGGTAACCCTTTGATTTAGTTGTGGGAACTCTGATTAATAAATCAAAATTAGCATTATTTGAGTAGGGACATTGTGTGCAATTTATTTATTCAGTTTGGATTGATAAACTGCTACTTCCACAATAAAATATTTTTGTACATGATATATGGTTAAGGAAGTACATTAAAATGTAGGAATTCTATTGAAATTTTAACAAACAGAACAGTTTTTTAGAATTTTTTTTTCATACACCCGTATGATTTTGTTTCTTGGTAACATTTTTTTAAACAAATTTGTTAAATAAATATGTTAAAAAAATATAAAATAAACAGAAAACGGTGAACTGGAAACTAGATACAATCTAGAACAAATGTTTAAGAATTATTTCAAAATTTTTCCGGCTTAAAACTATTTCAAATAACGATGCAATTTCAAATGTAAAATTTTTCAAGGGGAAATTTTCAAGAGAAGATGAAGATGAACTGGACATATTCTTCGTTTAAAATGGGTTAGCTTTGCTATGATCACACTTATTTTGGTACCCGATGGAAAACGTAAAAGAGGAAGGCCGAGACTTACTTGAAAAGATATAGGCACCAAGATCTGTGCAAAACAAAATTAAATGGATGGGAGGAGGCAAGAGGCAGGGCTCGGGACGAAAGTGCCTGGAAAAAAGAAACTCGAGGCATTATTTGCCAGTAGGCGCGAAGAGGATAGGTAGGTAAGTAAATATAACATTAGGCACAGATTTTTTTCCATTTTTCTCAAATAAAAAAAGAAGGAATAAGAAAATGCGAATAATTTAAACTGTTATTCAAATGTTTATGAAGTTAGCATAAAATGTAGATACTTAAGAGTTTGAGATAAAAACAAATTTAATATGATTTACTTTATTTGAAGTTAAAAGTTTCAGATCATTTCAACAATATATGTTAACAATATGTTAAACATGTATTTTTGGACTTTTAGTGCTACAATTAATCATTGAAAAAGTGTTTTTTTCTTTTGCAGAAGAATAAATAGAGTAGAAAGATAAAGAAATCATCGAAAAATGATTAAAGAAAACTTTTTGAAATATACAGAATATCTACAGAAGGAGAGGAGAAGAAACAAACAAGGAAGGAAAAAAAGAATCTTATACAAATAAAAAAAGCCGCAACAGCAAATAAGTAAAAGTAGTTCTAGCGACAAAAGCAGTATGAGAGACAAATAAAATTGATATTATAATTGTATCATTTATTAAAATGCCAATTATAAAAATCTGCTTTGTAAATATTTGTGTATGTCATTAATTCATTAATTCATCTATACGAGTCTCACTCGCAGCGAAAACTTTGAATGTTTCGTACACAAATAGGAATTGAGTATGTTGCTTAATTTTTTTATGGAATATTTATTTAAATATTATTGTCTAACATAAAAGAAAAACACAGTTCTCATAATCGTTATTATTTACCGAATTTTGAGTTTTTGTACAGAAAGATGAAAATGCATCTCATTTTTATGTCCCAACAGCAACTTGTGGAAAAGATTTTTTTTTAAAGAGCAAATAAAATATCGGGTAACTGTGCAGATTTGTATGTGCGTATATGTTAGTGGTCTAAATTGAAATCCTCAAACATTTAATGTTTTGACGCCAACGCCCTTTTACATAAATTTTTTTTCTGACGCTTTAAATACAAGCAAAAATATTTAACGAAATTGACAATATTTTAATGAAATTTTTTTTTGACCTGTGGCTTTATTTATTGCTTTTAGTTGAAAATAATTCGAATACAACTAACGATGATATTTTGAAATAGTTGTATATTAATCAAAATTTAGCAGTTTTTTTAAAGCTTATAGTTTCTTCTCTCATTTAAAACCAAGCTTCAATATTTTTTTATATTAAACAATAAAACTGATCTATCTTATTATCTACATTTATTTCAACGTGCTTTATACTTTAAGAAATAAGCAGCAAAAAAATCTATCCATTAATAGGATTATCTCTCATAGTAAGTAATCTTTCCTCTCAATAACTTTCCATTACTTCTTTGTTTTTGTAATTATGAATTATAGCGAAGAAGAAAAATAAAAAAATCGAATAAAAAAAAATCAGATAATAAAAAAAAAATCAAATAATAAAAAAAAAATCAAATAATAAAGTACATTTTTTATAATTTTATATATGTCTATTGTAGGTACGATAATAAATATTTTTCTCGACTCAGTGAAGCTTGGGAAAGTATAGGTGCTAATTTCAAGTATGGGTGCTAATTTCAAGTATGGGTGCTAATTGAAAGTATAGGTGTCAATTAGAGAACGCGTTAGAAAAATGCATGGTATTGCTGTAGGTTCCCACAGAACGTGCTTGACTCACTCAAAGATGTATAAAAAATTAGAATTTAGGAATGTATTTTTCAAGCGTAATTTATTTCTTTAATTCATAAACAAAAATTGTTAGAGCAATATAGGCATTTGTGTATTTTACTGCCTTAAATAAAATTTAGTAATAAAATAAAACTTTACGGCCTTAAATAAAATATCCGTTTAATTTATTGATTCGGAGTTTGTCTTTTGTTATTTTATGGTTTAAAAAATAAATTATGGTGTTTGATTAAAATAATTATGGTCATTGGTTTTAAATTGCAATTATATCTGAACATTTTTGGAAGGGTTAAAGATTTCACCTGATTTAAAATTTTTATCGCTTCAAAAATATATAAAAAACAAATAACAGTTGGCATGCTTCAAGCGCTTTAAATAAGTGCTCGAAACATATCGACTGTTATTGGCTATTTATAGATTTTGAGGGGATAGAGACTCAGGGGATAGTGTGCTCACCCCCTCCCCAATGAGGTGAATAGGGTTCGAATCCCAACGATGGCTGGTCGATAAGAATTCCGCACCACACACATCGACCACAGTGCTGACATGAAACATCCTCAGTGGTAGACGGATCATGGGTTATAGTCTCCTTGCCGTCAGATTGACCGCGAGAGTTTTTCGCGGTTTTCCTCTACACGTAACGCAAATGTGGGTTAATTAATTCAAATAAAGTCTTCTACGACTGCAAAAAGTCTCCTAATACTTGATCTAGGAGCTCCCTTGTCTTCTGGATTGGGTTCAAAATTACAAAGCTGCGTAGTTGAGTATTGGTAGTCGTAATCTCAACATAGGGTTGGCTGTTCAACGACGGTTATAATATTTATATATTTTTGAAGTGCATGAAGTTTTTAATAAGTTAATATCTTGCCGCTTCAGTTTCTTAGGATTATTTATTTAATATGGTTAAAGATTGTTTTTAAACGGATGCTATACGGAAAGTGTTAAACGGATGTTATACGGAAAGTGTTAGAATGCTTCAATATTTAATATTTTATGACTGTTAGTTAAAATATCAATGGATTAAAATAAACAATGTTTTCAAAGGATTTTAAGTGCAAATTGTTTGTTAATCGTTTTTTTTTGTTCTTTTCTTAGACGAATTATTTGTCCAACTTTCCAATTTGATTGTTTAAGTTGCATTTTGTAGCTAACTTCTAATTTATTCACTTATTTAAAAAATGAGAATTAAAAACATCAATTATGAAAGCGATTCAAGGAATTTTTCCCTTAGGAAAGAGTTAAAATAAATAGTTTACTGAAGAATAGAATCCATTGAGTGGAAAAAAATAAGGCGAATTGATGCCAAACCGGATACAATTGGCGAAGTAGTTTCGAAGAAAGTATCGCCAATTTTCCTCCTTTTGAAGATGGTGATAGTTTTGATCTCATTCTCGCTACTGATAATGGTATCGACAAGTATGATGTTCTCGCTGGCTCTGCTTCTGGCTGTTGGGATTAGTAGAAGTTTCTCTTATCCCTCTTTTCTCGTCGAATCGGAGAAAGTGATTTTAGTGCTTGTAGATGGTGTGCGTTGGGATTATTTAAATAACACTTCTTATCCCGGATTTAAAAGAATCGCTGATAATGGTGTAAAAGCTAGATATGTAACACCGGTTTTTCCATCTAATTCCTATCCTAATTGGTACACAATCATTACAGGTGAGATTTTGTTTTTTTAATTCAATCTAATTTTCTGTAACTAAATTTTTTTGCAGTCATGATCTTAAAAAAAAATTGTTCAAACATATTTTTACTATTTAAACAACAATGTTTTAGAAATGTTAAGGTTTTGTAATACTTTTTAAACTTTGAAATACTTTTTTCATCTCTTAATTAAAATGAAACCTATGTTAATATTAAGAGACGATAGACAAATCAGTTTTGATGACCATAAATTTATCATTTATATTTCTTACGGCATTTTGAAACTTTAAATTAAATTAATAAAAATTAAGATATGATATACTTTGCAGTTTTGATAAGCATAAATTTATTATTTATATTGAGAACATTTTTAAGTCTTTAATTTAATTAAAAATTCAAACATTTGAACCAGGGTTAGAAGTTTTTTCAGAAAACACCTATTTCTTGAATCTATTGGAAGAACGTGAAAAAAAATATTAGAAACTAACCGAAATTTATAACGTGAAATATATTTTAATAAATTTTTAACAATTAAAATATTTTTTTCCAGTTCAGAATATTAAAAAGAAGCAGATTATCATTTTATCATACTTTATACTCATAAATTAAAATCCAGCGTAAAAAAATTTCCAGGTAAAAATACTTAGGTTTTTTTTTTCATAAGTTATGATTACATTTATGATGATGCAAAAGTAAAATCTTTCACGAAGATATAGATTTAGAAAATTATATTATCCAAGAGTTGCTCTTTTAGTATTCATATTTAACAGAACTTGATTATAACAATTGTTATAATATTTGTAATTATGAATACAACACTTGATTTGT
Organism: Parasteatoda tepidariorum; assembly: GCF_982258835.1. Taxonomy (NCBI): domain Eukaryota; kingdom Metazoa; phylum Arthropoda; class Arachnida; order Araneae; family Theridiidae; genus Parasteatoda; species Parasteatoda tepidariorum. The sequence goes on from NC_141765.1 coordinate 40,598,997, forward strand.
AACTGTGATTATGTTTGCTTTAAGGTTTGTCACTTTAATTAAATTTATAAAATTTTATTCTGATTTTTTGATTTGAAATTTTATTTTCATTTATATTGTTGATTTTTAGTTTTCACTTATTATGTTGCACTAAAGAGCATGAAAATTAAATCTTTTAATTAAAACAAATTGTAGTTATAAACTGCTTAATATTTCTGATAAATAAATTTCTTCTAATTCTTCCAAATGAGTAGGAAAGAAATAAATTTTTTAGAGATGTTTTTTTTCCAAAAAGAAAGAACTTAGCTATTCCTGATTTGAATTAATTAAAAGTATTTCTTTGGTTGAATTCTCGTCCTTCCCATGATGCAATTGTCTTAGTTAAATTTAATCATTAATGCTCATAGTGTGTCACATATTTAAGAAGCTATAATTTTTTCTTTCTGCCAAATATTGTGTCAAATATTGAAGACTGCTTATCCAATATACGAAAACAAGTGATTGGACAGAATATCTCTTTGATCATAGAGCTTGCTTTATCGTGAATGTTACAAAAGACCCGGGAACTTCAAATCACGCGAATTCAGTTTATTACGTATGAGTTTTCGGAAAGAAATAATTTTGCTTCTGATTTTATCTACTATAAAGACATTAAGCGATTTTATAATAAGACAAAGTACTCTTGGTTTTGATTTTAATTATATTTATGTATTTAAATTTAATTGAAACTTCATTATTGATTTTATTTTTTTTTGAAAATCTTTTTAATTTCATATTGATTTACAGTAATTTTTAATTACCTATTCTAGTTTATTTTATTTTTGCACCACTAACTACATTTTTCAAATTCATGAAATTAAAATGGCAATTAGTTTAATTCGATAAAATAAATTGTTTTAAATTTATTTTAAAAATAGTTTAAAACTACATTGATAACAATAATCAGAAATTTACGCAAGTATTTTTCTAAAAAAATTAATCTGTTGAAAAAATTAATCTGTTTTCCATCTTATTCCTATCCTAATTGATACACAATTGTTACAGCTGAGATTTTTGTTTTTCAAAATAGAATCTAACTTTTCGTAACTAAATGTTTTTGCACTCATGATCTTAAAAAAAATTGTTGAAACATATTTTCACTATTTAAACAACAATGTTATAGAAATGCTAAGATTTTGTAATGCTTTTTAAACTTTAAAATACTTTTTTCACCTTTTAATTAGAGTGAAACCCATGTTAATATTGAGATGCGATAGACAAATCAGTTTTGATGACCATAAATTTATCATTTATATTTCTTACAACATTTTAAAACTTTAAATTAAATTAATTAAAATTGAGATATGATATACTATGCAGTTTTGATAAGGATAAATTTATTATTTATATTAAAAGCATTTTTAAGTCTTTAATTTAATTAAAACTTCAAACATTTAAACCAGGGTAAGAAGTTTTTTCAGAAAACACATATTTCTTACATGAAACTGGAAGAACGTAAAAAAAAAACAGGAGAAACTAACCGAAATGGATAACGTGAAATATATTTTAATAAATTTTAAACAATTAAATAGTTTTTTCCAGTTCAGAATATCAAAAAGAAGCTGATTATCATTTTATCATACTTTATACTTGCGAATTAAAATCCAGCGTAAAAAAATTTCCAGGTAACAATTCTTAGGTTTTTTTTCTTCATAAGTTTCGATTAAATTTATGATTATGCAGAAGTAAAATCTTTCAAGAAAATATAGATTTAGAAAATTATATTATCCTAGAGTTGCACTTTTAGTATTCATATTTAACAGAACTTGATTATAACAATTGTTATATTATTTGTAATTATGAATACAACACTTGATTTGCAACTGTGATTATGTTTGTTTTATGGTTTATTACTTTAATTAAATTTATGAAATTTTATTCTGATTTCTTGATTTGAAATTTTATTCTCATTTATATTGATGATTTTTAGTTTTCACTTATTATGTTGTACTAAAGAGCATGGAAATTAAATCTATTAATTAAAACAAACTGTAGTTATAAACTGTTTAATATTTCTGATAAATAAGTTGCTTCTAATTCCTTCAAATGAGTAGGAAAGAAATAAATTTTTTGGAGCCGTTTTTTTTCCAAAGAGAAAGAACTTAGCCATTCTCGATTTGAATTAATTAAAAGTATTTCTTCGGTTAACTGAAGATTTCCCGTACTTCCCATAATGCAATTGCCTTAGTTAAATTTAATCTTTAAAGCTCATAGTGTGTCACATAATTAAAAAGCTATATTTTTATCTTTGTGCCAAATATTGTGTCAAATATTAAAAACTGCTTATCCAATATGTACGAAAACAAGTGATAGGACAAAATATCTCTTTGATAATAGAGCTTGCTTTATCGTGAATGTTACAAAAGACCCGGGAACTTCAAATCACGCGAATCAGTTTATTACGTAGGAGTTTTCGGAAAGAAATAATTTTGGTTCTGATTTTATCTACTTTAAAAACATTAAGCGAATTTATAATAAAACATTAAGTACTGTTGGTTTTAATTTTAATTAAATTTATGTGTTTAAATTTAATTGAAACTTCATTATTGATTTTCTTTTTATTTTAAAATCTTTTTAATTTCATATTGATTTACGATAATTTTTATTTACCTTTTCTAGTTCATTTCATTTTAGCACTACTAACTGCATTTTGCAGATGCATAAAATTAAAATGGCAATTAGTTTAATTTGATAAAATAAATTGTTTTAAATTTATTTTAAAAAACGGTTTAAAAGTACATTGATAACAATAATGGGAAATTTCAGCAAATATTTTTCTAAAACAATTTTTCTGTTAAAAAAATTAACCTGTTTTCCATCCTATTCCTATCCTAATTGATACACAATCGTTACAGGTGAGATTTTTGCTCTTCAAAGAAGAATCTCACTTTTTGTAACTAAAGGTTTTTGCAATCGTGATCTTAAAAAAATTGTTCAAACATACTTTCACTATTTAAACAACAATTTTTTAGAAATGCTAAGATTTTGTAATGCTTTTTAAACTTTGAAATACTTTTTTTACCTCTTAAATAAAGTGAAACCCATGTTAATATTAAGATGCGATAGACAAAGCAGTTTTGATGACAATAAATTTATCATTTATATTTCTTACAACATTTTAAAACCTTAAATTTAATTAATTAAAATTGAGATATGATATAATATGCAGTTTTGATAAGCATAAATTTATTATTTATATTAAAAACATTTTTAGGCCATTAATTTAATTAAAAATTCAAATATTTGAACCAGGGTAAGAAGTTTTTCTAGAAAACACCTATTTTTTTCCCATGAAACTGGAAGAACATGAAAAAAATAGGAGAAACTAAGCGAAATGGATAACGTGATATGTATTATAATTAAATTTTAACAATAAAAATATTTTTTTCCAGTTCAGAATATTAAAAAAGAAGCTGTTTCTCATTTTATCATATTTTATATTTGTGAATTAAAATCCAGCGTAAAAGAATTTCCAGTTAAAAATTCTTAGGTTTTTTCTTCATGAGTTATGATTAAATTTATGATTATGTAAAAGTAAAATCTTTTACGAAAATATGGATTTAAAAAATAATATTATCTAAAAGTTGCTCTAACTATTCATATTTAACAGAATTTGATTATAACAATTGTTTTATTATTTGTCATTATGGATTTGTAACTGAGATTATGTTTATTTTATGGAATTACAAGATTTGTAACTGTGATTATGTTTATTTTATGGTTTGTTACTTTAATTAAATTCATAAAATTTGTTTCTGATTCCTATGAAATTCATAAATTTATATTCATTTACATTGTTGCTTTTTAGTTCTCGCTTATTACAGGTGTTGTACTAAAGAGTATGAAAATTAAATCTATTAATTGAAATAAATTGTATTTATAATCTGCTTAATATTTCTCACTGATAAGTTTCTTCTAATTCTTCCAAGTGAGTAGCAAGAAATTTATTTTTTGGAGGCGTTTTTTTACATAGAGAAAGAACTCAGGTATTCCCGATTTGAATTAATTAAAAGTATTTCTTTGGTTGACTGAAGATTTCCCGTCCTTACCATGATGCAATTGCCTTAGTTAAATTTAATCTTTAAAGCTCATAGTGTGTCACATATTTAGAAAGCTATAATTTTTTCTTTGTGCCAAATATTGTATCAAATATTAAAAACTGCTTATCCAAAAAGTACGAAAACAAGTGATTGGACAAAATATCTCTTTGGTCATAGAGCATGCTTTATCGTGAATGTTACAAAAAACCCGGGAACTTTAAATCACGCGAATTCAGTTTATTACGTAGGAGTTTTTGGAAAGAATTAATTTTGATTCTGATTTTATCTACTTTAAAAACATTAAACGATTTTATAATAAAACATAAAGTACTGTTGGTTTTGATTTTAATTAAGTTTATGTGTTTAAATTTAATTTGAACTTCATTATTGATTTTCTTTTTATTTTAAAATCTCCTTTTTAATTTCAAATTGATTTACAATAATTTTTAATTACTTTTTCTAGTTCATTTTATTTTAGCACCACTAACTGCATTTTTGAAATTTAAAAAATTCAAATGGCAATTAGTTTAATTCGTTAAAAAATTAATTCGTTAACCTGTATTTATAAAAAAATTTTGGTTTTAGAAGAAACTGAATATGAAGAAATTTATTTTTATCACGTAATATGTAATTTTGTATCAAACATATTATGAAACTAAGACTTTTTTTATATTTTATATTTTTTTATTTAATTAAATGCATATATATAAAAATGGAACTCTATAAAACTTATTTACAAATAAAATGAATTTTTTATCATTTACAATATATTTTCTTTAATCAAGTGAATGCAGATTAGGGAAGAAGACCTAACTATTTTTGTGTTAGAAATTACTGTAAAATCAATATATTTTTATCCTACTTTGCTACATAAGCAATATTGTGAGAATCGAAGTGAAAAGCAGCAGCGTCGTATTTATTTCGCAGTGAAAAACTTGTAGTAAAAGTGCAGTTGAAAAAAAACACAAAAAATAACTCATTTTTAAAAAGAACTCGAAAAGAAATTTGAAAGAATTTCTAGAGAATTTTGACGATATTTTAAATTACGAAATCACATAGAAAAGCGTATGTGAGCTCCAATCTGGGAAATATGGTCCCATTAGGGACCAAATTCGAAAAAAAGTTTGGTCTAAAGTTTGGACGCTGTAATGTTAATTTTAATTTTTTCCTATTTGGCCATACTTTTAGAAATTTTTTAGCGAATCAAAAACTTTTACAGATAATTATAAAATTCGTTTATTCAATAAATCTGTTCAAAAAATTATTTCATAATTATTTATTATTTTTCTATTATTTATTTCATAATAGTCGAAAAACTTTTGAAATGTAAGGTATACAAATTGCCACATTTTAGGGAAAGTAATTTTGCGTAGAAAAATATAAAGCTTGAACAAAGTCGATCACATAGTTCCTGAGAAATCAAATTTTAAATGTACGAGTTTTTTAAAATTTGTTAACTCAGAAGTCATTTGATCAACCAATTTCATTCAAAATTTGTATTTTTTCATGTAAAATAACATTCTTCAAACCGATGAAAAAAATTTTTATACCTTACAATTCAAAATATTTTCGGCTATTACGAAAGGAAATAATAATAAATAATAAACACTTATTAAAATTTATTTCTTGAAAGGAATTATCTTTGGAGAAAGGAATTTATTCGTTAAAAAATTTTACAATTCAAAATTTTAATTAAATTAGAACGTTTTCAAGTAATGGTGAAATGCATAAAAATTAAAATTAACAGTAAAGAGTCAAAATTTTTAACCTCTTTCCTAATCAAAGTATTGAGTCCATATTTCCTAGATTGCGGCAATCCTTACATTTTGAAGGTCAAAATTCGAAGTCTAATAAAAAAAAGGCATGTTTATTTATAAATAGTACGTTTTTGTATCTCATTTAGCAAATTAAGTATCGCCTGAGGATGATCCGAAGACATGCCATCACAATTTTGATCATTTGCAGAGGGGATGGCACCCCCGCTTTGGAAATCCAACGACTTGCACGCGAAGTCGAGCACTTTACGGTAGCACAGTTTAACGAGGACCAATAACGCACACCCTCTGTTCTTACGCAGACTGATCCAGGTAGTCACCCACCCGCACACTGACCACAGCCAGTGATGCTTGACTTCGGTGATCTGCTGGGAACCGTGTCTTAATGATTGGTCCCCTGCGAGACCCTGAGTTAATGAATTACCGCATTTAAAGCTACTCTTTCAGCCCTTAGTATTAAGTCCTAGTACGTGAAGATCCTATCATCAGGTCAAAAGTTATATATATATATATATATATATATATATATATATATATATATATATATACATATATTGCGCACTGTTCATAACCCACCCGGAAAAGTTGAGTGAAAGTCAGGGGAAGGGAAATTCAGTCAGTCAAAAAGCTCCCTCTTAGAACCTTTATTAACAGAAAAAAAAATCGGTATCGTTCTGTAGACTTGAGAAATATCATCAAAATGTTTGTGTTTGACCATTTGATTTTCTAATCATTTACTAGAGGGGAATGGTATCTTACACAAAAGAACCCCTTAAATTTTAACATGTTCCTGAAATTTCAGGGTTAGTGCAGTTGAATTTAATAATTTCTTGATTCTCTCATGTTCAAGTTAATGTCTTATTCATTTATTCCCTTATGTGGGAAGAATTATCCACTAATATGTAATGTTCTTCTCCTACATTTTACTTTCTAATATCTGATATCAGGAATACAATTGGAAATGTTATGCTGGAAAATAAGGTTAAAGGAAATATACAATTTTATTCATAAACAGAATTAAACTTTTTGAAGAAAACTCTAATAAAATTATATACTGAGATAAATCATAATGGTTCTGGAGTTATTATGTTTGTTGCTCATTCATGCAACTTCTGAAATTTCTTTTTCTTCTAGATGGTACCTTCACTGTAAGAATACTCCGGATTAATTTACGGTTAAAAGTACTGATAACTTGGGTGCATTATTTGCAAAATTTATTTTACCGTAAACTCCATTTCTACCGTAATTTTTACAATAATATATATTTAATTACAATGATTCTGTATAGTAAATACTACTATAAAATACATACTACTGATAGAATTAATACTGTCTAAAAACATACGGTATATCAGATCCTTTGCTCCGTTGTTTGTAGCTAACTTTTAACTTATTCATTTATTTAAAAAATGATAATTAAAAGCATCAATTATGAAAGCGATTCAAGAAATTTTTCCCTTAGGAAAGAGTTAAAATAAAAAGTTTACTGAAGAATAGAATCCGTTGATTGGAAAAAAATTAGGCGAATTGATGCTAAACCGGATACATTTGGCGAAGTAATTTCGAAGAAAGTATCGCCAATTTTCATCCTTTTGAGGATGGTGATAGTTTTCATCTCATTCTCGCTACTGATAATGGTATCGACAAGGATGATGTTCTCGTTAGCTCTGCTTTTGGCTGTAGGGAATAGTAGAAGTTACTCTTATCCCTCTTTTCTCGTCGAATCGGAGAAAGTGATTGTAGTGCTTGTAGATGGTGTGCGTTGGGATTATTTAAATAATAATTGTTATCCTGGGTTTAAAAGAATCGCTGATAATGGTGTAAAAGCTAGATATGTAACACCGGTTTTTCCATCTAATTCCTATCCTAATTGGTACACAATCGTTACAGGTGAGATTTTTGTTTCTAAAAATTCAATCTAAGTTTTTGTAACTAAATGTTTTTTGCAGTCGTGATCTTAAAAAAATTGTTCAAACATATTTTTACTATTTAAACAACAATGTTTTAGAAATGCTAACGTTTTGCAATACTTTTTAAACTTTGAAATACTTTCTTCATCTCTTAATTAAAATGAAACCCATGTTAATATTAAGATGCGATAGACAAATCAGTTTTGATGACCATAAATTTATCATTTATATTTCTTACAACATTTTAAAACCTTAAATTAAATTAATTAAAATTAAGATATGATAGAGTATGCAGTTTTGATACGCATAAATTTATTATTTATATTAAAAGCATTTTTAAGTCTTTAATTTAGTTAAAAATTCAAACATTTGAACCAGGGCTAGAAGTTTTTTCAGAAAACACCTATTTCTTCCATGAAACTGGAAGAACGTGAAAAAATAGGAGAAACTAACCGAAATGGATAACGTGAAATATATTTTAATAAATTTTTAACAATTAAAATATTTTTTTCCAGGTCAGAATATTAATAAGAAGCTGATTATCATTTTATCATACTTTATGCTTGTGAATTAAACTCCATCGTAAAAAAATTTCCAGGTAAAAATATTAGGTTTCTTTTTTTTTATAAGTTATGATAAAATTTATGATGATGCAAAAGTAAAATCTTTCACGAAGTTATAGATTTTGAAAATTATATTATCCAAGAGTTGCGCTTTTAGTATTTATATTTAACAGAACTTGATTATTACAATTGTTATATTATTTGTAATTATGAATACAACACTTGATTTGTAACTGTGATTAGGTTAGTTTTATGGTTTGTTACTTTTATTAAATTTATAAAATTTGATTCTGATTTCTAGATTTGAAATTTTATTCTCATTTATTTTGATGATTTTTAGTTTTCTAAACCTAAAACACCTATTTCTTCCATGAAACTGGAAGAACGTGAAAAAAAAATAGGAGAAACTAACCGACATGGATAACGTGAAATATATTTTAATAAATTTTTCATCTCTTAATTAAAATGAAACCCATGTTAACATTAAGATGCGATAGACAAATCAGTTTTGATGACCATAAATTTATCATTTATATTTCTTACAACATTTTAAAACCTTAAATTAAATTAATTAAAATTAAGATATGATATAGTACGCAGTTTTGATAAGCATAAATTTATTATTTATATTAAAAGCATTTTTAAGTCTTTAATTTAGTTAAAAATTCAAACATTTGAACCAGGGTTAGAAGTTTTTTCAGAAAACACCTATTTCTTCCATGAAACTGGAAGAACGTGAAAAAAATATGAGAAACTAACCGAAATGGATAACGTGAAATATATTTCAATAAATTTTTTACAATTAAAATATTTTTTTCCATTTCAGAATATTAATAAGAAGCTGATTATCATTTTATCATACTTTATGCTTGTGAATTAAACTCCATCGTAAAAAAATTTCCGGGTAAAAATCTTAGGTTTCTTTTTTTTTTTTATAAGTTATGATTAAATTTATGATGATGCAAAAGTAAAATCTTTCACGAAGAAATAGATTTTGAAAATTATATTATCCAAGAGTTGCGCTTTTAGTATTTATATTTAACAGAACTTGATTATTACAATTGTTATATTATTTGTAATTATGAATACAACACTTGATTTGTAACTGTGATTAGGTTTGTTTTATGGTTTGTTACTTTAATTAAATTTATAAAATTTGATTCTGATTTCCAGATTTGAAATTTTATTCTCATTTATTTTGATGATTTTTAGTTTTCTAAACCTAAAACACCTATTTCTTCCATGAAACTGGAAGAACGTGAAAAAAAATAGGAGAAACTAACCGAAATGGATAACGTGAAATATATTTTAATAAATTTTTCATCTCTTAATTAAAATGAAACCCAAGTTAACATTAAGATGCGATAGACAAATCAGTTTTGATGACCATAAATTTATCATTTATATTTCTTACAACATTTTAAAACCTTAAATTAAATTAATTAAAATTGAGATATGATATAGTATGCAGTTTTGATAAGCATAAATTTATTATTTATATTAAAAGCATTTTTAAGTCTTTAATTTAGTTAAAAATTCAAACATTTGAACCAGAGTTAGAAGTTTTTTCTGAAAACACCTATTTCTTCCATGAAACTGGAAGAACGTGAAATAAATAGGAGAAACTAACCGAAATGGATAACGTGAAATATATTTTAATAAATTTTGAACAATTAAAATATTTCTTTCCAGTTCAGAATATTAAAAAGAAGCTGATTATAATTTTATCATACTTTATGCTTGTGAATTAAAATCCAGCGTAAAAAATCATCCTGGTAAAAATTCTTAGGTTTTTTTTTTCATAAGTTAGTATTAAATTTATGATGATGCAAAAATAAAATCTTTCACGATATAGATTTTGAAAATTATATTATCCAAGAGTTGCGCTTTTAGTATTTATATTTAACAGAACTTGATTATTACAATTGTTATATTATTTGTAATTATGAATAAAACACTTGATTTGTAACTGTGATTAGGTTTGTTTTAAGGATTGTTACTTTAATTAAATTTATAAAATTTTATTCTGATTTCTTGATTTGAAATTTTATTCTCATTTATTTTGATGATTTTTAGTTTTCACTTATTATGTTGTACTAAAGAGCATGGAAATTAAATCTATTAATTAAAACAAATTGTAGTTATAAACTGTTTAATATTTCTGATACATGAGTTTCTTCTAATTCTTTCAAATGAATTAGAATTGGAAAGAGATTAAGATTAATTAGATGGAAAGAAATTAATTTTTTGGAGCCGTTTTTTTTCCGAAGAGAAAGAACTTAGCCATTCCCGATTTGAATTGATTAAAAGTATTTCTTCGGTTAACTGAAGATTTCCCGTCTTTCCCATAATGCAATTGCCTTAGTTAATTTTAATCTTTAAAGCTCATAGTGTGTCACATATTTAAAAAGCTATGTTTTTTTCTTTGAATCAAATATTGTGTCAAATATTGTAAACTGTTTATCCAATATAATCGAAAACAAGTGATTGGACAAAATATATCTTTGATCATTGAGCTTGCTCTATCGTGAATGTTACGAAAGACCCGGGAACTTCAAATCACGCGAATCAGTTTATTACGTAGGAGTTTTCGGAAAGAAATAATTTTGGTTCTGATTTTATCTACTTTTAAAACATTAAGCGAATTCATAATAAAACATTAAGTACTGTTGGTTTTGATTTTAATTAAATTTATGTGTTTAAATTTAATTGAAACTTCATTATTGATTTTCTTTTTATTTTAAAATCTTTTCAATTTCATGTTGATTTACAATAATTTTTATTTACCTTTTCCAGTTAACTTTATTTTAGCACTACTAATTGCATTTTTCAGATTCATAAAATTAAAATGGCAATTTGTTTAATTTTAAAAAAATAAATTGTTTTAAATTTATTTTAAAAAACGGTTTAAAAGTACACTGATAACAATAATGTGAAATTTCAGCAAGTATTTTTCTAAAAAAACTATTTTGTTAAAAAAAATTAATCTGTTTTCCATCCTATTCCTATCCTTATTGATACACAATCGTTACAGGTGAGATTTTTGTTTTTTAAAGTAGAATCTCATTTTTGTAAACTAAATTTTTTTGCAGTCGTGATCTTAAAAAAATTGTTCAAACATATTTTCACTATTTAAACAACAATGTTATAGAAATGCTAAGATTTTGTAATGCTTTTTAAACTTTAAAATACTTTTTTCACCTTTTAATTAGAGTGAAACCCATGTTAATATTGAGATGCGATAGACAAATCAGTTTTGATGACCATAAATTTATCATTTATATTTTTTACAACATTTTAAAACATTAAATTAAATTAATTAAAATTAAGATATGATATAGTATGCAGTTTTGATAAGCATAAATGTATTATTTATATTAAAAACATTTTAAGTCTTTAATTTAATTAAAAATTCAAGTATTTGAACCAGGGAATCACGCTCTTCCATGAAACTGGAAGAACGTGAAAAAAAAGTAGGAAAAACAAACTGAAATTGATAACGTGAAATATAATTTAAAAAATTTTAACAATTAAAATATTGTTTTCCAGTTCAGAATATCAAAAATAAGTTGATTATCATTTTATCGTACTTTATACTTTTGAATTAAAATCCGGCGTAAAAATATTTCCAGGTAAAAATTCTTAGTTTGGTGTTTGACGACCATTTGATTTTCTAATCCTTTACTAGGGGGGAATGGTATCTTCAAATGAACCCCTTAAATTTTAACATGTTCTTGAAATTTAGGGGATAGCGCAGTTGAATTTGATAATTTCTTGATTCTCTCTTGTTCAAGTTAATGTCTTATTCATTTATTCCCTTTTGTGGGAAGAATTTTCCACTAATATGTAATGTTCTTCTCCAACATTTTGCTTTTTAATATCTGATATCAGTACAACATTTGGAAATGTTATGGTGGAAAAATAGGTTAAAGGAAATATACAATTTTATTCATAAACAGAATTAAACTTTTTGAAGAAAACTCTAATAAAATTATATACTGAGAAAAATCATAATGGTTCTGGAGTTTTTATGCTTGTTGCTCATTTAAGCTATTTCAGAAATTTCTTTTTCTTCTAGATGGGACATACACTGTAAGAATACTCCGGATTAATTTGCGGTTTAAAGTACTGATAACTTGTTTGCATTATTAGCAAATTTTTTTTTACCGTAAACTCCATTTCTACCGTAATGTTTATAATAATATACATTTAATTACAATGATTCTGTATAGTAAATACTACTATAAAATATATACTACTGATAGAATTAATACTGCCTATAAAATTACGGTATATCAGATTCTTTGTTCCGTTTGTAGCTAACTTCTAAATTATTCATTTATTTAAGAAATGAGAATTAAAAGCATCAATTATGAAAGCGATTCAAGAAATTTTTCCCTCATGAAAGAGTTAAAATAAATAGTTTACAGAAGAATAGAATCCGTTGATTGGAAAAAATTTAGGCGAATTGATGCCAAACCGGTTACATTTGGCGAAGTAATTTCGAAGAAAGTCTCGCCAATTTTCATCCTTTTGAGGATGGTGATAGTTTTCATCTCATTCTCGCTACTGATAATGGTATCGACAAGGATGTTGTTCCCGTTGGCTCTGTTTTTGGCTGTTGGGATTAGTAGAAGTTTCTCTTATCCCTCTTTTCTCGTCGAATCGGAGAAAGTGATTTTAGTGCTTGTAGATGGTGTGCGTTGGGATTATTTAAATAATAATTGTTATCCCGGATTTAAAAGAATCGCTGATAATGGTGTAAAAGCTAGATATGTAACACCGGTTTTTCCATCTAATTCCTATCCTAATTGGTACACAATCGTTACAGGTGAGATTTTTGTTTCTAAAAATTCAATCTAAGTTTTTGTAACTAAATGTTTTTGCAGTCGTGATCTTAAAAAAATTGTTCAAACATATTTTTACTATTTAAACAACAATGTTTTAGAAATGCTAACGTTTTGTAATACTTTTTAAACTTTGAAATAAATTTTTCATCTCTTAATTAAAATGAAACCCATGTTAACATTAAGATGCGATAGACAAATCAGTTTTGATGACTATAAATTTATCATTTATATTTCTTACAACATTTTAAAACCTTAAATTAAATTAATTAAAATTAAGATATGATATAGTACGCAGTTTTGATACGCATAAATTTATTATTTATATTAAAAGCATTTTTAAGGCTTTAATTTAGTTAAAAATTCAAACATTTGAACCAGGGTTAGAAATTTTTTCAGAAAGCACCCATTTCTTCCATGAAACTGGAAGAACGTGAAAAAATAGGAGAAACTAACCGAAATAGATAACGTGAAATATCTTTTAATAAATTTTTATCAATTAAAATATTTTTTTCCAGTTCAAAATATTAAAAAGAAGCTGATTATAATTTTATCATACTTTATGCTTGTGAATTAAAATCCAGCGTAAAAATAGGAGAAACTAACCGAAATGGATAACGTGAAATATATTTTAATAAATTTTTAACAATTAAAATATTTTTTTCCAGGTCAGAATATTAATAAGAAACTGATTATCATTTTATCATACTTTATGCTTGTGAATTAAAAACCAGCGTAAAAAAATTTCCTGGTAAAAATTCTTAGGTTTTCTTTTTCATAAGTTATGATTAAATTTATGATGATTCAAAAGTAAAATCTTTCACGAAGTTATAGATTTTGAAAATTATATTATCCAAGATTTGCGCTTTTAGTATTTATATTTAACAGAACTTGATTATTACAATTGTTATATTATTTGTAATTATGAATACAACACTTGATTTGTAACTGTGATTAGGTTTGTTTTATGGGTTGTTACTTTAATTAAATTTATAAAATTTGATTCTGGTTTCTTGATTTGAAATTTTATTCTCATTTATATTGATGGTTTTTAGTTTTCACTTATTATGTTGTACTAAAGAGCATGGAAATTAAATCTATTAATTAAAACAAACTGTAGTTATAAACTGTTTAATATTTCTGATAAATAAGTTTCTTCTAATTCCTTCAAATGAGTAGGAAAGAAATTAATTTTATTGGAGCCGTTTTTTTTTCAAAGAGAAAGAACTTAGCTATTCCCGATTTGAATTAATTAAAAGTATTTCTTCGGTAGACTGAAGATTTCCCGTCCTTCCCATGATACAATTGTCTTAGTTAAATTTAATCTTTAATGCTCGTAGTGTGTCACATATTTAAAAAGCTATAATTTTTCCTTTGTGCCAAATATTGTGTCAAATATTGAAAACTGCTTATCCAATAAACGAAAACAAGTGATTGGACAGAATATCTCTTTGATCATAGAGCTTGCTTTATCGTGAATGTTACAAAAGACCCGGGAACTTCAAATCACGCGAATTCAGTTTATTACGCAGGAGTGTTCGAAAAGAAATAAGTTTGCTCCGTATTTTATCTACTTTGAAAACATTAAGCGATTTTATAATAAAACATAAAGTACTATTGGTTTTGATTTTAATTAAATTTATGTGTTTAAATTTAATTGAAACTTCATTATTGATTTTCTTTTTTTTTAAAATCTTCTTTTTAATTTCATATTGATTTACAATATTTTTTAATTATCTTTTCTAGTTCATTTTATTTTAGCTCCACTACCTGCCATTTAAAATTCATAAAATTCAAATGGCAATTTGTTTAATTCGAAAAAATAAATTGTTTTTAATTTAGTTTAAAAAATGGTCTAAAAGTACATTGATAAAAATAATGGGAAATTTTAACAAGTATTTTTCTAAAAAAATGAATCTGTTAAAGAAATTAATCTGTTTTCCATCTTATTCCTATCCTAATTGGTACACAATCGTTACAGGAGAGATTTTTGTTTTTTAAAACGCAATCTAACTTTTTGTAATTAAATGTTTTTGCATTCGTGATCTTAAAAAGAAATTGTTCAAACATATTTTTACTATTTAAACAACAAAGTTTCAGAAATGCTAAGATTTTGTAATACTTTTTAAACTTTGGAATACTTTTTTCTTCTCTTAATAAAAATGAAACTCATGTTAATATTAAGATATGATAGACAAATCTGTTTTGATGACCATAAATTTATCATTTATATTTCTTACAACATTTTAAAACCTTAAATTTAATTAATTAAAATTGAGATATGATATACTATGCAGTTTTGATAAGCATAAAATTATTATTTATATTAAAAACATTTTTATGTCTTTAATTTAATTAAAAATTCAAAAATTTGAACCAGGGTAAGAAGCCTTTTTGAAAACACCTATTTTTTCTATGAAACTGGAAGAACATGAAAAAAAAATAGGAGAAACTAAGCAAAATTGATAACGTGTTATATATTAAAATTAAATTTTAACAGTAACAATATTTTTTTCCTGTTCAGAATATTAAGAAGAAGCTGTTTAACATTTTATCATATTTTATATTTGTGAATTAAAATCCAGCTTAAAAAATTTCCAGGTAAAAATTCTTAAGTTTTTTTTCTATAAGTTATGATTAAACTTATGATTATGTAAATGTAAAATCTTTTACGAAAATATAGATTTGGAAAATTATATTATCTAAGAGTTTCCCTAACTATTCATACTATATTTTTTGGAGGTGTTCTTTTTCCATAGAGAAAGAACCCAGCTATTCCCGATTTTAATTAATTGAAAGTATTTCTTCGATTGACTGATGATTTCCTGTCCTTCCCTTGATGCAATTGCCTTAGTTAAATTTAATCTTTAAAGCTCATAGTGTGTCACATATTTAAAAAGCTATAATTTTTCTTTGTGCCGAATATTGATTCAAATATTAAAAACAGCTTATCCAATATGTACGAAAACAAGTGATTGGACAAAATATCTCTTTGATCATAGAGCTTGCTTTATCGTGAATGTTACAAAAGACCCGGGAACTTTAAATTGCGCGAATTCAGTTTATTGCGCAGGAGTTTTCGGAAAGAAATAATTTTGCTTCGGATTTTATTAACTTTAAAAACATTAAGTGATTTTATAATAAAACAAAGTACTCTTGCTTTTGATTTTAGTTATATTTATATGTTTAAATTTAATTGAAACTTCATTATTGATTTTCCTTTTATTTTAAAATCTTCTTTTTAATTTCATATTGATTTACAATAATATTTAATTACTTTTTCTAGTTCATTTTATTTTATCATCACTTACAGCATTTTTCAAATTTAAAAAATTCAAACGGCAATTAGCTTAATTCGTTAAAATTTAATCTGTTAATATGTATTTATAAATAAAGTTTGGTTTTAGAAGAAACTGAGTATAAAGAAAGTTTTTTTTATCACGAAATATGTAATTTTGTATCAAACATATTATGAAACTAAGACTCTTTTCATATTTTATATTTTTTTTATTTAATTAAATGCATGGATAGGAAATATAAAAAATTGCACTCTGTAAAACTTATTTACAAATAAAATAAATTTTTTATCATTAACAATATATTTTCTTTAAGCAAGTGATTCGAGATTAGGGATGAAGACCAAATTATTTTTGTTTTAGAAATTATTGTAAAATCAATATATTTTTATCATATTTTACATAAGCAATATTGTGAGAATCGAAGTAAAAAGCAGCTGCGACGTATTTATTTCGCAGCAAAATATTGGCAGTAAAAGTACAGTTTCAAAAAAACATAAGAAATAACTCATTTTTAAAAAGGACTCAAAAAAAGAATTTTGAATAAACTTTGACGATATTTTAAGTTACGAAATCACATGTAAGCTCCAATCTTGGAAATATGGTCCCATAAGGGTCCAAATTAAAAAAAAAAATTTGGTCTAAAGTTTGGACACTGTAATGTTAATTTTAATTTTTTTCCTATTTCGCCATACTTTAAGAAATTTGTTAGCAAAAGAAGAAGTTTTACATGTATTTATAAAATTCGTTTATTTAATAATTCTGTACAAAAAATTACTTAACAATTACTTATTATTTTTCTATTATTTATTTCATAATAGTCGAAAGACTTTTGAAATGCATGGTATACAAATTGCCTCATTTCAAGGAAAGTAATTTTGCATAGAAAAATATAAAGCTTGAACAAAGTCGATCGCATAGTTCCTGAGAAATCGAATTTTAAATGTACGAGTTTTTTAAAATTTGTTAACTCAGAAGTCATTTGATCAACCAATTTCATTCAAAATTTGTATTTTTTCATGTAAAATAACATTCTTCAAACCGATGAAAAAATTTTTTATACCTTACAATTCGAAATATTTTCGACTATTATTAAGTGAAATAATAAAAAATAATAAACACTTATTAAAATTTATTTCTTGTAAGGAATTATCTTTGGAGAAAGGAATTTTTTCGTTGAAAAATTTTATAATTTAAAATTTTGATTAAATTAGAACGTAATGGTGAAATGCATAAAAATTAAAATTAACAGTAAAGAGTCAAATTTTTTAACTTCTTTCCTAATCAAAATATTGATTCCATATTTCCTAGATGGCGGCAATCCATACATTTTGAAGGTCAAAATTCGATATCTAATAAAAAAAAGGCATGTTTATTTAAAAAGAGTACGTTTTCGTATCTCATTTAGCAAATTAAGTATCGCCTGAGGATGATCCGAAGACATGCCATCACAATTTTGATCATCTGCAGAGGGGATGGCATCCCAGCTTCGGAAGTCCAACGACCTGCACGCGAAGTCCAGCACTTTACGGTAGCACAGTTTAACGAGGGCCAATAACGCACACCCTCGGTTCCTACGCAGACTGATCCAAGTGGCCACTCACCCGCACACTGATGCTTGACTTCGGTGATCTGCTGGGAACCGTGTCTTAATGATCAGTCTACTGCGGGACCCTGAGTTAATGAATTACAGCTTTTAAAGCTACTCATTCAGCCTTTAGTGCTAAGTCCCAGTACGTGAAGATCCTATCATCCGGTCAAAAGTTATATATATATATATATATATATATATATATATATATATATATATATATATATATATATATATATATATATATATATATATATATATATATATATATATATATATATATATATATATATATATATATATATATATATATATATATATATATATATATATTGCGAACTGTTCATGACCCTCCCGGAAAAGTTGAGTGAAAGTCTGGGGTGGGGAAATTCAGTCAGTCAAAAAGCTCCTTCTTAGAACCTTTATTAACTGAAAAAAAATCGGTATCGTTCTATAGACTTGAGAAATATCATCAAAATGTTTGTGTTTGACCATTTGATTTTCTAATCCTTTACTAGGGGGGAAAGGTGTCTTACGCAATGGAACCCCTTAAATTTTAACATGTTTTTGAAATTTAAGGTTTAGCGCAGTTGAATTTGATAATTTCTTGATTCTCTCTTGTTCAAGTTAATGTCTTATTCGTTTATTCCATTTTTTGGGAAGAATTATCCACTAATATGTGATGTTCTTCTCCTACATTTTACTTTTTAATATCTGATATCAGTACAACATTTAGAAATGTTATGCTGGAAAAATAGGTTAAAGGAAATATATAATTTTATTCTAAGCAGAATTAAACTTTTTGAAGAAAACTCTAATAAAATTATATACTGAGATAAATCATAATGGTTCTGGAGTTATTATGTTTGTTGCTCATTCAAGCAACTTCTGAAATTTCTTTTTCTTCTAGATGGGACCTACACTGTAAGAATACTCCGGATTAATTTATGGTTAAAAGTACTGATAACTTGGGTGCATTATTAGTAAATTTATTTTTACCGTAAACTCCATTTCTACCGTAATTTTTACAATAATATATATTTAATTACAATGATTCTGTATAGTAAATACTACTATAAAATATATACTACTGATAGAATTATTACTGCCTAAAAACATACGGTATATCAGATCCTTTGTTCCGTTGTTTGTAGCTAACTTCTAACTTATTCATTTATTTAAAAAATGATAATTAAAAGCATCAATTATGAAAGCGATTCAAGAAATTTTTCCCTTAGGAAAGAGTTAAAATAAAAAGTTTACTGAAGAGTAGAATCCGTTGATTGGAAAAAAATTAGGCGAATTGAGGCGAATTTCTTTGAATCAAATATTGTGTCAAATATTGTAAACTGTTTATCCAATATGTTCGAAAACAAGTGATTGGACAAAATATCTTTTTGATCATTGAGTTTGCTCTATCGTGAATGTTACGAAAGACCCGGGAACTTCAAATCACGCGAATCAGTTTATTACGTAGGAGTTTTCGGAAAGAAATAATTTTGGTTCTGATTTTATCTACTTTAAAAACATTAAGCGAGTTCATAATAAAACATTAAGTACTGTTGGTTTTTATTTTAATTAAATTTATGTGTTTAAATTTAATCGAAACTTCATTATTGATTTTCTTTTTATTTTAAAATCTTTTTAATTTCATGTTGATTTACAAAAATTTTTATTTACCTTTTCTAGTTCACTTTTTTTTTAGCACTACTAATTGCATTTTTCAGATTCATAAAATTAAAATGGCAATTAGTTTAATTTTAAAAAATAAATTGTTTTAAATTTATTTTAAAAAATGGTTTAAAACTACATTGATAACAATAATGTGAAATTTCAGCAAGTAATTTTCTAAAAAAAAGATTTTGTTAAAAAAAATTAATCTGTTTTCCATCCTATTCCTATCCTAATTGATACACAATCGTTACAGGTGAGATTTTTGTTTTTCAAAGTAGAATCTCACTTTTGTAAAGAAAATGTTTTTGCAGTCGTGATCTTAAAAAAATTGTTCTAACATATTTTCACTATTTAAATAACAATGTTTTAGAAATGCTAACGTTTTGTAATACTTTTTAAGCTTTGAAATACTTTTTTCATCTCTTAATTAAAATGAAACCCATGTTAATATTAAGATGCGATAGACAAATCAGTTTTGATGACCATAAATTTATCATTTATATTTTTTACAACATTTTAAAACCTTAAATTAAATTAATTAAAATTAAGATATGATATAGTATGCAGTTTTGATAAGCATAAAATTATTATTTATATTAAAAACATTTTGAGTCTTTAATTTAATTAAAAATTCAAGTATTTGAACCAGGGAATCACGTTCTTCCATGAAACTGGAAGAACGTGAAAAAAAAGTAGGAAAAACTAACTGAAATTGATAACGTGAAATATAATTAAAAAAATTTTAACAATTAAAATATTTTTTTCCAGTTCAGAATATCAAAAATAAGCTGATTATCATTTTATCGTACTTTATACTTTTGAATTAAAATCCGGCATAAAAAAATTTCCAGGTAAAAATTCTTAGTTTGGTGTTTGACGACCATTTGATTTTCTAATCCTTTACTAGGGGGGAATGGTATCTTACGCAAATGAACCCCTTAAATTTTAACATGTTCTTGAAATTTAGGGGATAGCGCAGTTGAATTTGATAATTTCTTGATTCTCTCTTGTTCAAGTTAATGTCTTATCCATTTATTCCCTTTTGTGGGAAGAATTATCCACTAATATGTAATGTTCTTCTCCTACATTTTACTTTTTAATATCTGACATCAGTACAACATTTGGAAATGTTATGGTGGAAAAATAGGTTAAAGGAAATATACAATTTTATTCATAAATAGAATTAAACTTTTTGAAGAAAACTCTAATTAAATTATATACAGAGAAAAATCATAATGGTTCTGGAGTTATTATGCTTGTTGCTCATTCAAGCTATTTCAGAAATTTCTTTTTCTTCTAGATGGGACATACACTGTAAGAATACTCCGGATTAATTTGCGGTTTAAAGTACTGATAACTTGGGTGCATTATTAGCAAATTTTTTTTTACCGTAAACTCCATTTCTACCGTAATGTTTATAATAATATACATTTAATTACAATGATTCTGTATAGTAAATACTACTATAAAATATATACTACTGATAGAATTAATACTGCCTATAAAATTACGGTATATCAGATTCTTTGTTCCGTTTGTAGCTAACTTCTAAATTATTCATTTATTTAAGAAATGAGAATTAAAAGCATCAATTATGAAAGCGATTCAAGAAATTTTTCTCTTATGAAAGAGTTAAAATAAATAGTTTACAGAAGAATAGAATCCGTTGATTGGAAAAAATTTAGGCGAATTGATGCCAAACCGGTTACATTTGGCGAAGTAATTTCGAAGAAAGTATCGCCAATTTTCATCCTTTTGAGGATGGTGATAGTTTTCATCTCATTCTCGCTACTGATAATGGTATCGACAAGGATGATGTTCTCGTTGGCTCTGTTTTTGGCTGTTGGGATTAGTAGAAGTTTCTCTTATCCCTCTTTTCTCGTCGAATCGGAGAAAGTGATTTTAGTGCTTGTAGATGGTGTGCGTTGGGATTATTTAAATAATAATTGTTATCCCGGATTTAAAAGAATCGCTGATAATGGTGTAAAAGCTAGATATGTAACACCGGTTTTTCCATCTAATTCCTATCCTAATTGGTACACAATCGTTACAGGTGAGATTTTTGTTTCTAAAAATTCAATCTAAGTTTTTGTAAGTAAATGTTTTTGCAGTCGTGATCTTAAAAAAATTGTTCAAACATATTTTTACTATTTAAACAACAATGTTTTAGAAATGCTAACGTTTTGTAATACTTTTTAAACTTTGAAATAAATTTTTCATCTCTTAATTAAAATTAAACCCATGTTAACATTAAGATGCGATAGACAAATCAGTTTTGATGACTATAAATTTATCATTTATATTTCTTACAACATTTTAAAACCTTAAATTAAATTAATTAAAATTAAGATATGATATAGTACGCAGTTTTGATATGCATAAATTTATTATTTATATTAAAAGCATTTTTAAGGCTTTAATTTAGTTAAAAATTCAAACATTTGAACCAGGGTTAGAAGTTTTTTCAGAAAGCACCCATTTCTTCCATGAAACTGGAAGAACGTGAAAAAATAGGAGAAACTAACCGAAATAGATAACGTGAAATATCTTTTAATAAATTTTTAACAATTAAAATATTTTTTTCCAGTTCAAAATATTAAAAAGAAGCTGATTATAATTTTATCATACTTTATGCTTGTGAATTAAAATCCAGCGTAAAAATAGGAGAAACTAACCGAAATGGATAACGTGAAATATATTTTAATAAATTTTTAACAATTAAAATATTTTTTTCCAGGTCAGAATATTAATAAGAAACTGATTATCATTTTATCATACTTTATGCTTGTGAATTAAAAACCAGCGTAAAAAAATTTCCTGGTAAAAATTCTTAGGTTTTCTTTTTCATAAGTTATGATTAAATTTATGATGATGCAAAAGTAATATCTTTCACGAAGTTATAGATTTTGAAAATTATATTATCCAAGAGTTGCGCTTTTAGTATTTATATTTAACAGAACTTGATTATTACAATTGTTATATTATTTGTAATTATGAATACAACACTTGATTTGTAACTGTGATTAGGTTTGTTTTATGGGTTGTTACTTTAATTAAATTTATAAAATTTAATTTTGGTTTCTTGATTTGAAATTTTATTCTCATTTATATTGATGGTTTTTAGTTTTCACTTATTATGTTGTACTAAAGAGCATGGAAATTAAATCTATTAATTAAAACAAACTGTAGTTATAAACTGTTTAATATTTCTGATAAATAAGTTTCTTCTAATTCCTTCAAATGAGTAGGAAAGAAATTAATTTTATTGGCTCCGTTTTTTTTTCAAAGAGAAAGAACTTAGCTATTCCCGATTTGAATTAATTAAAAGTATTTCTTCGGTAGACTGAAGATTTCCCGTCCTTCCCATGATACAATTGTCTTAGTTAAATTTAATCTTTAATGCTCGTAGTGTGTCACATATTTAAAAAGTTATAATTTTTCCTTTGTGCCAAATATTGTGTCAAATATTGAAAACTGCTTATCCAATAAACGAAAACAAGTGATTGGACAGAATATCTCTTTGATCATAGAGCTTGCTTTATCGTGAATGTTACAAAAGACCCGGGAACTTCAAATCACTCGAATTCAGTTTATTACGCAGGAGTGTTCGAAAAGAAATAAGTTTGCTCCGTATTTTATCTACTTTGAAAACATTAAGCGATTTTATAATAAAACATAAAGTACTATTGGTTTTGATTTTAATTAAATTTATGTGTTTAAATTTAATTGAAACTTCATTATTGATTTTCTTTTTTTTTAAAATCTTCTTTTTAATTTCATATTGATTTACAATATTTTTTAATTATCTTTTCTAGTTCATTTTATTTTAGCTCCACTACCTGCCATTTAAAATTCATAAAATTCAAATGGCAATTTGTTTAATTCGAAAAAATAAATTGTTTTTAATTTAGTTTAAAAAATGGTCTAAAAGTACATTGATAAAAATAATGGGAAATTTTAGCAAGTATTTTTCTAAAAAAATGAATCTGTTAAAGAAATTAATCTGTTTTCCATCTTATTCCTATCCTAATTGGCACACAATCGTTACAGGAGAGATTTTTGTTTTTTAAAACGCAATCTAACTTTTTGTAATTAAATGTTTTTGCATTCGTGATCTTAAAAAGAAATTGTTCAAACATATTTTTACTATTTAAACAACAAAGTTTCAGAAATGCTAAGATTTTGTAATACTTTTTAAACTTTGGAATACTTTTTTCTTCTCTTAATAAAAATGAAACTCATGTTAATATTAAGATATGATAGACAAATCTGTTTTGATGACCATAAATTTATCATTTATATTTCTTACAACATTTTAAAACCTTAAATTTAATTAATTAAAATTGAGATATGATATACTATGCAGTTTTGATAAGCATAAAATTATTATTTATATTAAAAACATTTTTATGTCTTTAATTTAATTAAAAATTCAAAAATTTGAACCAGGGTAAGAAGCCTTTTTGAAAACACCTATTTTTTCTATGAAACTGGAAGAACATGAAAAAAAAATAGGAGAAACTAAGCAAAATTGATAACGTGTTATATATTAAAATTAAATTTTAACAGTAACAATATTTTTTTCCTGTTCAGAATATTAAGAAGAAGCTGTTTAACATTTTATCATATTTTATATTTGTGAATTAAAATCCAGCTTAAAAAATTTCCAGGTAAAAATTCTTAAGTTTTTTTTCTATAAGTTATGATTAAACTTATGATTATGTAAATGTAAAATCTTTTACGAAAATATAGATTTGGAAAATTATATTATCTAAGAGTTTCCCTAACTATTCATACTATATTTTTTGGAGGTGTTCTTTTTCCATAGAGAAAGAACCCAGCTATTCCCGATTTTAATTAATTAAAAGTATTTCTTCGATTGACTGATGATTTCCTGTCCTTCCCTTGATGCAATTGCCTTAGTTAAATTTAATCTTTAAAGCTCATAGTGTGTCACATATTTAAAAAGCTATAATTTTTCTTTGTGCCGAATATTGATTCAAATATTAAAAACAGCTTATCCAATATGTACGAAAACAAGTGATTGGACAAAATATCTCTTTGATCATAGAGCTTGCTTTATCGTGAATGTTACAAAAGACCCGGGAACTTTAAATTGCGCGAATTCAGTTTATTGCGCAGGAGTTTTCGGAAAGAAATAATTTTGCTTCGGATTTTATTAACTTTAAAAACATTAAGTGATTTTATAATAAAACAAAGTACTCTTGCTTTTGATTTTAGTTATATTTATATGTTCAAATTTAACTGAAGCTTCATTATTGATTTTCCTTTTATTTGAAAATCTTCTTTTTAATTTCATATTGATTTACAATAACATTTAATTACTTTTTCTAGTTCATTTTATTTTATCATCACTTACTGCATTTTTCAAATTTAAAAAATTCAAATGGCAATTAGCTTAATTCGTTAAAAAATTAATCTGTTAATATGTATTTATAAATAAAGTTTGGTTTTGGAAGAAACTGAGTATAAAGAAAGTTTTTTTTATCACGTAATATGTAATTTTGTATCAAACAAATTATGAAACTAAGACTTTTTTTATATTTTATATTTTTTTATTTAATTAAATGCATGGATAAGAAATATAAAAAATTGCACTCTGTAAGACTTATTTACAAATAAAATATATTTTTTATCATTAATAATATATTTTCTTTAAGCAAGTGATTCCAGATTAGGGATGAAGACCTAATTATTTTTGTTTTAGAAATTATTGTAAAATCAATATATTTTTATCATATTTTACATAAGCAATATTGTGAGAATCGAAGTAAAAAGCAGCTGCGACGTATTTATTTCGCAGTAAAATATTGGCAGTAAAAGTACAGTTTCAAAAAAAACATAAGAAATAACTCATTTTTAAAAAGGACTCAAAAAAAGAATTTTGAATAAACTTTGACGATATTTCAAGTTACGAAATCACATGTAAGCTCCAATCTTGGAAATATGGTCCCTTAGGGTCCAAATTAAAAAAAAAAATTTGTCTAAAGTTTGGACACTGTAATGTTAATTTTAATTTTTTTCCTATTTCGCCATACTTTATGAAATTTGTTAGCAAAAGAAGAAGTTTTACTTGCATTTATAAAATTCGTTTATTTAATAATTCTGTACAAAAAATTACTTAATAATTACTTATTATTTTTCTATTATTTATTTCATAATAGTCGAAAGACTTTTGAAATGTAAGGTATACAAATTGCCTCATTTTAAGGAAAGTAATTTTGCATAGAAAAATATAAAACTTGAACAAAATCGATCGCATAGTTCCTGAGAAATCGAATTTTAAATGTACGATGGATGATCCGAAGACATGCCATCACAATTTTGATCCTCTGCAGAGGGGATGGCATCCCAGCTTCGGAAGTCCAACGACCTGCACGCGAAGTCCAGCACTTTACGGTAGCACAGTTTAACGAGGACCAATAACGCACACCCTCGGTTCCTACGCAGACTGATCCAAGTGGTCACTCACCCGCACACTGACCACAACCAGTGATGCTTGACTTCGGCGATCTGCTGGGAACCGTGTCCTAATGATCAGTCCACTGAGGGACCCTGAGTTAATGAATTACCGCATTTAAAGCTACTCTTTCAGCCTTTAGTATTAAGTCCCAGTACGTGAAGATCCTATCATCCGGTCAAAAGTTATATATATATATATATATATATATATATATATATATATATATATATATATATATATATATATATATATATATATATATATATATATATATATATATATATATATATATATATATATATATATATATATATATATATATTGCGCACTGTTCATGACCCTCCCGGAAAAGTTGAGTGAAAGTCTGGGGTGGGGAAATTCAGTCAGTCAAAAAGCTCCTTCTTAGAACCTTTATTAACTGAAAAAAAATCGGTATCGTTCTGTAGACTTGAGAAATATGTTTGACCATTTGATTTTCTAATCCTTTACTAGGGGGGAAAGGTGTCTTACACAATGGAACCCCTTAAATTTTAACATGTTTTTGAAATTTAAGGTTTAGCGCATTTGAATTTGATAATTTCTTGATTCTCTCTTGTTCAAGTTAATGTCTTATTCATTTATTCCATTTTTTGGGAAGAATTATCCACTAATATGCAATTTTCTTCTCCTACATTTTACTTTTTAATATCTGATATCAGTACAACATTTAGAAAAGTTATGCTGGAAAAATAGATTGAAGGAAATATACAATTTTATTCATAAGCAGAATTAAACTTTTTGAAGAAAACTCTAATAAAATTATGTACTGAGATAAATCATAATGGTTCTGGAGTTATTATGTTTGTTGCTCATTCATGCAACTTCTGAAATTTCTTTTTCTACTAGATGGGACCTACACTATAAGAATACTCCGGATTAATTTACGGTTAAAAGTACTGATAACTTGGGTGCATTATTAGCAAATTTTTTTTTACCGTGAACTCCTTTTCTACCGTAATTTTTACAATAATATATATTTAATTACAATGATTCTGTATAGTAAATACTACCATAAAATATATACTACTGATAGAATTAATACTGCCTAAAAACATACGGTATATCAGATCCTTTGTTCCGTTGTTTGCTGCTAACTTCTAACTTATTCATTTATTTAAAAAATGATAATTAAAAGCATCAATTATGAAAGCGATTCAAGAAATTTTTCCCTTAGGAAAGAGTTAAAATAAAAAGTTTACTGAAGAGTAGATTCCGTTGATTGGAAAAAAATTAGGCGAATTGATGCCAAACCGGATACATTTGGCGAAGTAATTTTGAAGAAAGTATCGCCAATTTTCATCCTTTTGAGGATGGTGATAGTTTTCATCTCATTCTCGCTACTGATAATGGTATCGACAAGGATAATGTTCTCGTTGGCTCTGCTTTTGGCTGTAGGGATTAGTAGAAGTTACTCTTATCCCTCTTTTCTCGTCGAATCGGAGAAAGTGATTTTAGTGCTTGTGGATGGTGTGCGTTGGGATTATTTAAATAATAATTGTTATCCTGGGTTTAAAAGAATCGCTGATAATGGTGTAAAAGCTAGATATGTAACACCGGTTTTTCCATCTAATTCCTATCCTAATTGGTACACAATCGTTACAGGTGAGATTTTTGTTTCTAAAAATTCAATCTAAGTTTTTGTAACTAAATGTTTTTGCTGTCGTGATCTCAAAAAAATTGTTCAAACATATTTTTACTACTTAAACAACAATGTTTTAGAAATGCTAACGTTTTGTAATACTTTTTAAACTTTGAAATACTTTTTTCATCTCTTAATTAAAATGAAACCCATGTTAATATTAAGATGCGATAGACAAATCAGTTTTGATGACCATAAATTTATCAGTTATATTTCTTACAACATTTTAAAACCTTAAATTAAATTAATTAAAATTAAGATATGATATAGTATGCAGTTTTGATAAGCATAAATTTATTATTTTTATTAAAAGCTTTTTTAAGTCTTTAATTTAGTTAAAAATTCCAACATTTGAACCAGGGTTAGAAGTTTTTTCAGAAAACACCTATTTCTTCCATGAAACTGGAAGAACGTGAAAGAAATATGAGAAACTAACCGAAATGGATAACGTGAAATATATTTCAAAAAATTTTTAACAATTAAAATTAAACTCCATCGTAAAAAAATTTCCACTTAAAAATCTTAAGTTTCTTTTTTTTTATAAGTTATGATTAAATTTATGATGATGCAAAAGTAAAATCTTTCACGAAGAAATAGATTTTGAAAATTATATTATCCAAGAGTTGCGCTTTTAGTATTTATATTTAACAGAACTTGATTATTACAATTGTTATATTATTTGTATTTATGATTACAACACTTGATTTGTAACTGTGATTAGGTTTGTTACTTTAATTAAATTTATAAAATTTGATTCTGATATCCTGATATGAAATTTTATTCTCATTTATTTTGATGATTTTTAGTTTTCTGAACCTAAAACACCTATTTCTTCCATGAAACTGGAAGAAAGTGAAAAAAATATTAGAAACTAACCGAAATGGATAACGTGAAATATATTTTAATAAATTTTTAACAATTAAAATATTTTTTTCCAGGTCAGAATATTAAAAAGAAGCTGATTATAATTTTATCATACTTTATGCTTGTGAATTAAAATCCAGCGTAAAAAAATTTCCTGGTAAAAATTCTTAGGTTTTTTTTTTCATAAGTTATGATTAAATTTATGATGATGCAAAAGTAAAATCTTTCACGAAGATATAGATTTTGAAAATTATATTATCCAAGAGTTGCGCTTTTAGTATTTATATTTAACAGAACTTGATTATTACAATTGTTATATTATTTGTAATTATGAATACCACACTTTATTTGTAACTGTGATTAGGTTTGTTTTATGGATTGTAACTTTAATTAAATTTATAAAATTTGATTCTGATTTCTTGATTTGAAATTTTATTCTCATTTATTTTGATGATTTTTAGTTTTCACTTATTATGTTGTACTGAAGAGCATGGAAATTAAATCTATTAATTAAAACAAACTGTAGTTATAAACTGTTTAATATTTCTGATACATGAGTTTCTTCTAATTCTTTCAAATGAGTAGGAAAGAAATAAATTTTTTGGAGCCGTTTTTTTTCCGAAGAGAAAGAACTTAGCTATTCCTCATTTGAATTAATTAAAAGTATTTCCTTGGTTAACTGAAGATTTCCCGTCTTTCCCATAATGCAATTGCCTTAGTTAAATTCAATCTTTAATGCTCATAGTGTGTCACATATTTAAAAAGCTATGTTTTTTTCTTTGAATCAAATATTGTGTCAAATATTGTAAACTGTTTATCCAATATGTTCGAAAACAAGTGATTGGACAAAATATCTCTTTGATCATTGAGCTTGCTCTATCGTGAATGTTACGAAAGACCCGGGAACTTCAAATCACGCGAATCAGTTTATTACGTAGGAGTTTTCGGAAAGAAATAATTTTGGTTCTGATTTTATCTACTTTAAAAACATTAAGCGAGTTCATAATAAAACATTAAGTACTGTTGGTTTTTATTTTAATTAAATTTATGTGTTTAAATTTAATCGAAACTTCATTATTGATTTTCTTTTTATTTTAAAATCTTTTTAATTTCATGTTGATTTACAATAATTTTTATTTACCTTTTCTAGTTCACTTTTTTTTAGCACTACTAATTCCATTTTTCAGATTCATAAAATTAAAATGGCAATTAGTTTAATTTTAAAAAATAAATTGTTTTAAATTTATTTTAAGAAATGGTTTAAAACTACATTGATAACAATATTGTGAAATTTCAGCAAGTAATTTTCTAAAAAAAAGATTTTGTTAAAAAAAATTAATCTGTTTTCCATCCTATTCCTATCCTAATTGATACACAATCGTTACAGGTGAGATTTTTGTTTTTCAAAGTAGAATCTCACTTTTGTAAAGAAAATGTTTTTGCAGTCGTGATCTTAAAAAAATTGTTCAAACATATTTTCACTATTTAAATAACAATGTTTTAGAAATGCTAACGTTTTGTAATACTTTTTAAGCTTTGAAATACTTTTTTCATCTCTTAATTAAAATGAAACCCATGTTAATATTAAGATGCGATAGACAAATCAGTTTTTATGACCATAAATTTATCATTTATATTTTTTACAACATTTTAAAACCTTAAATTAATTAAAATTAAGATATGATATAGTATGCAGTTTTGATAAGCATAAAATTATTATTTATATTAAAAACATTTTAAGTATTTAATTTAATTAAAAATTCAAGTATTTGATCCAGGGAATCACGTTCTTCCATGAAACTGGAAGAACGTGAAAAAAAAGTAGGAAAAACTAACTGAAATTGATAACGTGAAATATAATTAAAAAAATTTTAACAATAAAAATATTTTTTTCCAGTTCAGAATATCAAAAATAAGCTGATTATCATTTTATCGTACTTTTTACTTTTGAATTAAAATCCGGCGTAAAAACATTTCCAGGTAAAAATTCTTAGTTTGGTGTTTGACGACCATTTGATTTTCTAATCCTTTACTAGGGGGGAATGGTATCTTACGCAAATGAACCCCTTAAATTTTAACATGTTCTTGAAATTTAGGGGATAGCGCAGTTGAATTTGATAATTTCTTGATTCTCTCTTGTTCAAGTTAATGTCTTATCCATTTATTCCCTTTAGTGGGAAGAATTATCCACTAATATTTAATGTTCTTCTCCTACATTTTACTTTTTAATATCTGACATTAGTACAACATTTGGAAATGTTATGGTGGAGAAATAGGTTAAAGGAAATATACAATTTTATTCATAAATAGAATTAAACTTTTTGAAGAAAACTCTAATTAAATTATATACAGAGAAAAATCATAATGGTTCTGGAGTTATTATGCTTGTTGCTCATTCAAGCTATTTCAGAAATTTCTTTTTCTTCTAGATGGGACATACACTGTAAGAATACTCCGGATTAATTTGCAGTTTAAAGTACTGATAACTTGGGTGCATTATTAGCAAATTTTTTTTTACCGTAAACTCCATTTCTACCGTAATGTTTATAATAATATACATTTAATTACAATGATTCTGTATAGTAAATACTACTGTAAAATATATACTACTGATAGAATTAATACTGCCTATAAAATTACGGTATATCAGATTCTTTGTTCCGTTTGTAGCTAACTTCTAAATTATTCATTTATTTAAAAAATGAGAATTAAAAGCATCAATTATGAAAGCGATTCAAGAAATTTTTCCCTTATGAAAGAGTTAAAATAAATAGTTTACAGAAGAATAGAATCCGTTGATTGGAAAAAATTTAGGCGAATTGATGCCAAACCGGATACATTTGGCGAAGTAATTTCGAAGAAAGTCTCGCCAATTTTCATCCTTTTGAGGATGGTGATAGTTTTCATCTCATTCTCGCTACTGATAATGGTATCGACAAGGATGTTGTTCCCGTTGGCTCTGTTTTTGGCTGTTGGGATTAGTAGAAGTTTCTCCCATCCCTCTTTTCTCGTCGAATCGGAGAAAGTGATTTTAGTGCTTGTAGATGGTGTGCGTTGGGATTATTTAAATAATAATTGTTATCCCGGATTTGAAAGAATCGCTGATAATGGTGTAAAAGCTAGATATGTAACACCGGTTTTTCCATCTAATTCCTATCCTAATTGGTACACAATCGTTACTGGTGAGATTTTTGTTTCTAAAAATTCAATCTAACTTTTTGTAACTAAATGTTTTTGCAGTCGTGACCTTAAAAAAAATGTTCAAACTTATTTTTACTATTTAAACAAGAATGTTTTAGAAATGCTAAGATTTTGTAAAACTTTTTAAACTTTGAAATACTTTTTTCATCTTTTAATTAAAATGAAACCCATGTTAATATTAAGATACGATAGACAAATCAGTTTTGATGACCATAAATTTATCATTTATATTTCTTACAACATTTTAAAATCTTAAATTAAATTAATTAAAATTAAGATATGATATACTGTGCAGTTTTGATAAGCATAAATTTATTATTTATATTAAAAACATTTTTAAGTCTTTAATTTAATTGAAAATTCAAACATTTGAACCAGGGTTAGAAGTTTTTTTAGAAAACATCTATTTCTTCAATGAAACTGGAAGAACGTGAAAAAAATAGGAGAAACTATTAATAAAATTTGATAAATTTAATAAAAGTTTAGCAATTAAAATATTTTTTTTCAGTTTAGAATATTAAAAAGAAGCTGATTATCATTTTATCATACTTTATACTTGTGAATTAAAATCCAGCGCAAAAAAATTTCCGTTCAAAAATTCTTAGGTTTTTTTTTCTTCATAAGTTATGATTAACTTTATGGTTATGCAAAAGTTAAATCTTTCACGAAGATATATATTTAGAAAAATATATTATCCAAGAGATGAGCTTTTAGTATTCATATTTAACAGAACTTGAGTATGACAATTGTCATATTATTTGTAATTATGAATACAACGCTTGATTTGTTACTGTGATTATGTTTGTTTTATGGTTTGTTACTTTAATTAAATTTATAAAATTTGATTCTGATTTCCTGATTTGACATTTTATTTCCATTTATATTGATGATTTTTAGTTTTCACTTATTATGTTGTACTAAAGAGTTTGAAAATTAAATCTATTAATTAAAAAAAAAAAAAACTGTAGTTATAAACTGTTTAATATTTCTGATAAATAAATTTCTTCTAATTCTTCCAAAGGAGTAGTAAAGAAATTAATATTTTGGAGCCGTTTTTTTTCTAAAGAGGAAGAACTTAGCTATTCCCGATTTGAATTAATTAAAAGTATTTCTTTTGTTGACTTAAGATTTCCCGTCCTTCCCATGATGCAATTGTCTTAGTTAAGTTTAATCTTTAATGCTCATAGTGTGTCATTTTTAAAAAGCTATAATTTTTTCTTTGTGCCAAATATTGTGTCAAATATTGAAAACTGCTTATCCAATATACGAAAACAAGTAATTGGACAGAATATCTCTTTGATCATAGAGCTTGCTTTATCGTGAATGTTAGAAAAGACCCGGGAACTTCAAATCACGCGACTTCAGTTTAATACGTTGGAGTTTTCGGAAAGAAATAATTTCGGCTCTGTTTTTATCTACTTTAAAAACAATAAGCGAATTCATAATAAAACATTAAGTACTGTTGGTTTTGATTTTAATTAAATTTACGTGTTTAAATTTAATTTAAACTTCATTATTGATTTTCTTTTTATTTTAAAATCTTTTGAATTTCGTACTGTTTTACAATAATTATTTTTACCTTTTCTAGTTCATTTTATTTTAGCACCACTAACTGCATTTTTCAGATTCATAAAATTAAAATGGCAATTAGTTTAATTTGATAAAATAAATTGTTTTAAATTTATTTTAAAAAGCGGTTTGAAAGTACATTGATAACAATAATTGGAAATTTCAGCAAGTATTTTTCTAAAAAAATTATTCTGTTAAAAAAATTAATCTGTTTTCCATCCTATTCCTATCCTAATTGATACACAATCGTTACAGGTGAGATTTTTGTTTTTCAAAGTAGAATCTCACTTTTTGTAACTAAATGTTTTCGCAGTCGTGATCTTAAAAAAAAATTTTCAAGCATATTTTTACTATTTAAACAACAATGTTTTAGAAATGCTAAGATTTTGTAATGCTTTTTAAACTTTGAAATACTTTTTTCACCTCTTAAATAAAGTGAAACCCATGTTAATATTAAGATGCGATAGACAAAGCAGTTAATTTATCATTTATATTTCTTACAACATTTTAAAATCTTAAATTAAATTAATTAAAACTAAGATATGATATACTATGCAGTTTTGATAAGCATAAATCTATTTTTTGTATTGAGAGCATTTTTTAGTCTTTTATTTAATTAAAAATTCAAATATTTGAACCAGGGTGAGAAGTTTTTTTTTGAAAACACCTATTTTTTCCATGAAACTGGACGAATATGAAAAAAAATAGGAGAAACTAAGCGAAATGGATAACGTGATATGTATTATAATTAAATTTTAACAATAAAAATATTTTTTTCCAGTTCTGAATATTAAAAAGAAGCTGTTTATCATTTTATTATATTTTATATTTGTGAATTAAAATCCAGAGTAAAAAAATTTCCAGGTAAAAATTCTTAGATTTTTTAATTCATAAGTTATGATTAAATTTATGATTATGTAAAAGTAAAATCTTTTACGAAAATATAGATTTGGAAAATTATATTTGCTTTAGCTATTGAGTTGCGTTAACTATTCATATTTAACAGAATTTGATTATAACAACTGTTTTATTATTTGTAATTATGAGTAAAGATTTGTACATGTGATTATGTTTATTTTATGGTTAGTTACTTTAATTAAATTCATAAAATTTACTTTTGATTCCTATGAAATTCATAAATTTATTTCCATTTACGTTGTTGCTTTTTAGTTCTCACTTATTTAGAAATGTTGTACTAAAGAGTACGAAAATTACATCTATTAATTAAAATAAATTGTATTTACTACTGTTTAATATTACTCATTAATAAGTTTCTTCTAATTCTTCCAAGTGAGTAGCAAGAAATTTATTTTTTTGGAGACGTTTTTCTTCCATAGAGAATGAGCTTAGCTATTTACGATTTGAATTAATTAAAAGCATATCTTCGGTTGACTGATGATTTCCAGTCCTTCCCATGATGCAATTGCCTTAGTTAAATTTAATCTTTAAAGCTCATAGTGTGTCACATATTTAGAAAGCTATAATTTTTCTTTGTGCCGAATATTGATTCAAATATTAAAAGCAGCTTATCCAATATGTACGAAAACAAGTGATTGGACAAAATATCTCTTTGATCATAGAGCTTGCTTTATCGTGAATGTTAGAAAAGACCCGGGAACTTCAAATCACGCGACTTCAGTTTAATACGTTGGAGTTTTCGGAAAGAAATAATTTCGGCTCTGTTTTTATCTACTTTAAAAACAATAAGCGAATTCATAATAAAACATTAAGTACTGTTGGTTTTGATTTTAATTAAATTTACGTGTTTAAATTTAATTTAAACTTCATTATTGATTTTCTTTTTATTTTAAAATCTTTTGAATTTCGTACTGTTTTACAATAATTATTTTTACCTTTTCTAGTTCATTTTATTTTAGCACCACTAACTGCATTTTTCATATTCATAAAATTAAAATGGCAATTAGTTTAATTTGATAAAATAAATTGTTTTAAATTTATTTTAAAAAGCGGTTTGAAAGTACATTGATAACAATAATTGGAAATTTCAGCAAGTATTTTTCTAAAAAAATTATTCTGTTAAAAAAATTAATCTGTTTTCCATCCTATTCCTATCCTAATTGATACACAATCGTTACAGGTGAGATTTTTGTTTTTCAAAGTAGAATCTCACTTTTTGTAACTAAATGTTTTCGCAGTCGTGATCTTAAAAAAAAATTTTCAAGCATATTTTTACTATTTAAACAACAATGTTTTAGAAATGCTAAGATTTTGTAATGCTTTTTAAACTTTGAAATACTTTTTTCACCTCTTAAATAAAGTGAAACCCATGTTAATATTAAGATGCGATAGACAAAGCAGTTAATTTATCATTTATATTTCTTACAACATTTTAAAATCTTAAATTAAATTAATTAAAACTAAGATATGATATACTATGCAGTTTTGATAAGCATAAATCTATTTTTTGTATTGAGAGCATTTTTTAGTCTTTTATTTAATTAAAAATTCAA
This sequence comes from Parasteatoda tepidariorum, assembly GCF_982258835.1. Taxonomy (NCBI): domain Eukaryota; kingdom Metazoa; phylum Arthropoda; class Arachnida; order Araneae; family Theridiidae; genus Parasteatoda; species Parasteatoda tepidariorum. The sequence continues at coordinate 40,634,978 of NC_141765.1, forward strand.
ATATTTGAACCAGGGTGAGAAGTTTTTTTTTGAAAACACCTATTTTTTCCATGAAACTGGACGAATATGAAAAAAAATAGGAGAAACTAAGCGAAATGGATAACGTGATATGTATTATAATTAAATTTTAACAATAAAAATATTTTTTTCCAGTTCTGAATATTAAAAAGAAGCTGTTTATCATTTTATTATATTTTATATTTGTGAATTAAAATCCAGAGTAAAAAAATTTCCAGGTAAAAATTCTTAGATTTTTTAATTCATAAGTTATGATTAAATTTATGATTATGTAAAAGTAAAATCTTTTACGAAAATATAGATTTGGAAAATTATATTTGCTTTAGCTATTGAGTTGCGTTAACTATTCATATTTAACAGAATTTGATTATAACAACTGTTTTATTATTTGTAATTATGAGTAAAGATTTGTACATGTGATTATGTTTATTTTATGGTTAGTTACTTTAATTAAATTCATAAAATTTACTTTTGATTCCTATGAAATTCATAAATTTATTTCCATTTACGTTGTTGCTTTTTAGTTCTCACTTATTTAGAAATGTTGTACTAAAGAGTACGAAAATTACATCTATTAATTAAAATAAATTGTATTTACTACTGTTTAATATTACTCATTAATAAGTTTCTTCTAATTCTTCCAAGTGAGTAGCAAGAAATTTATTTTTTTGGAGACGTTTTTCTTCCATAGAGAATGAGCTTAGCTATTTACGATTTGAATTAATTAAAAGCATATCTTCGGTTGACTGATGATTTCCAGTCCTTCCCATGATGCAATTGCCTTAGTTAAATTTAATCTTTAAAGCTCATAGTGTGTCACATATTTAGAAAGCTATAATTTTTCTTTGTGCCGAATATTGATTCAAATATTAAAAGCAGCTTATCCAATATGTACGAAAACAAGTGATTGGACAAAATATCTCTTTGATCATAGAGCTTGCTTTATCGTGAATGTTAGAAAAGACCCGGGAACTTCAAATCACGCGACTTCAGTTTAATACGTTGGAGTTTTCGGAAAGAAATAATTTCGGCTCTGTTTTTATCTACTTTAAAAACAATAAGCGAATTCATAATAAAACATTAAGTACTGTTGGTTTTGATTTTAATTAAATTTACGTGTTTAAATTTAATTTAAACTTCATTATTGATTTTCTTTTTATTTTAAAATCTTTTGAATTTCGTACTGTTTTACAATAATTATTTTTACCTTTTCTAGTTCATTTTATTTTAGCACCACTAACTGCATTTTTCATATTCATAAAATTAAAATGGCAATTAGTTTAATTTGATAAAATAAATTGTTTTAAATTTATTTTAAAAAGCGGTTTGAAAGTACATTGATAACAATAATTGGAAATTTCAGCAAGTATTTTTCTAAAAAAATTATTCTGTTAAAAAAATTAATCTGTTTTCCATCCTATTCCTATCCTAATTGATACACAATCGTTACAGGTGAGATTTTTGTTTTTCAAAGTAGAATCTCACTTTTTGTAACTAAATGTTTTCGCAGTCGTGATCTTAAAAAAAAATTTTCAAGCATATTTTTACTATTTAAACAACAATGTTTTAGAAATGCTAAGATTTTGTAATGCTTTTTAAACTTTGAAATACTTTTTTCACCTCTTAAATAAAGTGAAACCCATGTTAATATTAAGATGCGATAGACAAAGCAGTTAATTTATCATTTATATTTCTTACAACATTTTAAAATCTTAAATTAAATTAATTAAAACTAAGATATGATATACTATGCAGTTTTGATAAGCATAAATCTATTTTTTGTATTGAGAGCATTTTTTAGTCTTTTATTTAATTAAAAATTCAAATATTTGAACCAGGGTGAGAAGTTTTTTTTTGAAAACACCTATTTTTTCCATGAAACTGGACGAATATGAAAAAAAATAGGAGAAACTAAGCGAAATGGATAACGTGATATGTATTATAATTAAATTTTAACAATAAAAATATTTTTTTCCAGTTCTGAATATTAAAAAGAAGCTGTTTATCATTTTATTATATTTTATATTTGTGAATTAAAATCCAGAGTAAAAAAATTTCCAGGTAAAAATTCTTAGATTTTTTAATTCATAAGTTATGATTAAATTTATGATTATGTAAAAGTAAAATCTTTTACGAAAATATAGATTTGGAAAATTATATTTGCTTTAGCTATTGAGTTGCGTTAACTATTCATATTTAACAGAATTTGATTATAACAACTGTTTTATTATTTGTAATTATGAGTAAAGATTTGTACATGTGATTATGTTTATTTTATGGTTAGTTACTTTAATTAAATTCATAAAATTTACTTTTGATTCCTATGAAATTCATAAATTTATTTCCATTTACGTTGTTGCTTTTTAGTTCTCACTTATTTAGAAATGTTGTACTAAAGAGTACGAAAATTACATCTATTAATTAAAATAAATTGTATTTACTACTGTTTAATATTACTCATTAATAAGTTTCTTCTAATTCTTCCAAGTGAGTAGCAAGAAATTTATTTTTTTGGAGACGTTTTTCTTCCATAGAGAATGAGCTTAGCTATTTACGATTTGAATTAATTAAAAGCATATCTTCGGTTGACTGATGATTTCCAGTCCTTCCCATGATGCAATTGCCTTAGTTAAATTTAATCTTTAAAGCTCATAGTGTGTCACATATTTAGAAAGCTATAATTTTTCTTTGTGCCGAATATTGATTCAAATATTAAAAGCAGCTTATCCAATATGTACGAAAACAAGTGATTGGACAAAATATCTCTTTGATCATAGAGCTTGCTTTATCGTGAATGTTAGAAAAGACCCGGGAACTTCAAATCACGCGACTTCAGTTTAATACGTTGGAGTTTTCGGAAAGAAATAATTTCGGCTCTGTTTTTATCTACTTTAAAAACAATAAGCGAATTCATAATAAAACATTAAGTACTGTTGGTTTTGATTTTAATTAAATTTACGTGTTTAAATTTAATTTAAACTTCATTATTGATTTTCTTTTTATTTTAAAATCTTTTGAATTTCGTACTGTTTTACAATAATTATTTTTACCTTTTCTAGTTCATTTTATTTTAGCACCACTAACTGCATTTTTCATATTCATAAAATTAAAATGGCAATTAGTTTAATTTGATAAAATAAATTGTTTTAAATTTATTTTAAAAAGCGGTTTGAAAGTACATTGATAACAATAATTGGAAATTTCAGCAAGTATTTTTCTAAAAAAATTATTCTGTTAAAAAAATTAATCTGTTTTCCATCCTATTCCTATCCTAATTGATACACAATCGTTACAGGTGAGATTTTTGTTTTTCAAAGTAGAATCTCACTTTTTGTAACTAAATGTTTTCGCAGTCGTGATCTTAAAAAAAAATTTTCAAGCATATTTTTACTATTTAAACAACAATGTTTTAGAAATGCTAAGATTTTGTAATGCTTTTTAAACTTTGAAATACTTTTTTCACCTCTTAAATAAAGTGAAACCCATGTTAATATTAAGATGCGATAGACAAAGCAGTTAATTTATCATTTATATTTCTTACAACATTTTAAAATCTTAAATTAAATTAATTAAAACTAAGATATGATATACTATGCAGTTTTGATAAGCATAAATCTATTTTTTGTATTGAGAGCATTTTTTAGTCTTTTATTTAATTAAAAATTCAAATATTTGAACCAGGGTGAGAAGTTTTTTTTTGAAAACACCTATTTTTTCCATGAAACTGGACGAATATGAAAAAAAATAGGAGAAACTAAGCGAAATGGATAACGTGATATGTATTATAATTAAATTTTAACAATAAAAATATTTTTTTCCAGTTCTGAATATTAAAAAGAAGCTGTTTATCATTTTATTATATTTTATATTTGTGAATTAAAATCCAGAGTAAAAAAATTTCCAGGTAAAAATTCTTAGATTTTTTAATTCATAAGTTATGATTAAATTTATGATTATGTAAAAGTAAAATCTTTTACGAAAATATAGATTTGGAAAATTATATTTGCTTTAGCTATTGAGTTGCGTTAACTATTCATATTTAACAGAATTTGATTATAACAACTGTTTTATTATTTGTAATTATGAGTAAAGATTTGTACATGTGATTATGTTTATTTTATGGTTAGTTACTTTAATTAAATTCATAAAATTTACTTTTGATTCCTATGAAATTCATAAATTTATTTCCATTTACGTTGTTGCTTTTTAGTTCTCACTTATTTAGAAATGTTGTACTAAAGAGTACGAAAATTACATCTATTAATTAAAATAAATTGTATTTACTACTGTTTAATATTACTCATTAATAAGTTTCTTCTAATTCTTCCAAGTGAGTAGCAAGAAATTTATTTTTTTGGAGACGTTTTTCTTCCATAGAGAATGAGCTTAGCTATTTACGATTTGAATTAATTAAAACCATATCTTCGGTTGACTGATGATTTCCAGTCCTTCCCATGATGCAATTGCCTTAGTTAAATTTAATCTTTAAAGCTCATAGTGTGTCACATATTTAGAAAGCTATAATTTTTCTTTGTGCCGAATATTGATTCAAATATTAAAAGCAGCTTATCCAATATGTACGAAAACAAGTGATTGGACAAAATATCTCTTTGATCATAGAGCTTGGTTTATCGTGAATGTTGAAAAAGACCCGGGAACTTCAAATTACGCGAATTCAGTTTATTGCGCAGGAGTTTTCGGAAAGAAATAATTTTGCTTCGGATTTTATCTACTTTAAAAACATTAAACGATTTTATAATAAAACAAAGTACTCTTGGTTTTGATTTTAATTATATTTATTTGTTTAAATTTAATTGAAACTTCATTATTGATTTTCTTTTTATTTTAAAATCTTCTTTTTAATTTCATATTGGTTTACAATAATTTTTAATTACTTTTTCTAGTTAATTTTATTTTAGCACCTTTAACTGCATTTTTGAAATTTAAAAAATTCGGAAGGCAATTAGTTTAATTCGTTAAAAAATTAATTTGTTAATCTGTATTTATCAAAAAATTTTGGTTTTAGAAGAAACTGAGTATAAAGAAAGTTTTTTTAATCACGTAATATGTAATTTTGTATCAAAAATTTTATGAAACTAAGACTAATTTTATATTTTTTTATTTAATTAAATGCATGGATAGGAAATATAAAAAATTGCACTCTATACAACGTATTTACAAATAAAATAAATTTTTTATCATTAACAATATATTTTCTTTAAGCAAGTGATTCCAGATTAGGGATGAAGACCTAACTAATTTTGTGTTAGAAATTACTGTAAAATCAATATATTTTTATTATACTTTGGTACATAAGCAATATTGTGAGAATCGAAGTAAAAAACAGCAGCGTCGTATTTATTTCGCAGTGAAAAACTTGTTGTAAAAGTGCAGTTTAAAAAAAAACGCAAAAATAACTGATATTTAAAAAGGACTCAAAGAGAATTTTGAAGAATTTTGAAAGAATTTTGAAGGAAATTTGATAATATTTTAATTTACGAAATCACATAGAAAAACGTATGTAAGCTCCAATTTGGGAAATATGGTGCCATTAGGAACCAAATTCAAGAAATAGTTTGGTCTGAAGTATTGACACTATAAGGTTAATTTTTATTTTTTCCCATTTCACCAAGAATTTTTTTAGCGAACCAAAAAGTTTTACACATAATTATGAAATTCGCTTATTCAATAATTCTGTTCTAAAAATTATTTAACAATTATTTATTATTTTTCTTTTATTTATTTCATAATAGTAGAAAAGCTTTTGAATTTTAAGGTATACAAATTGCCTCATCTTAAGGAAAGTAATTTTGCGTAGAAAAATATAAAGTTTGAACAAAACCGATCGCGTAGTTCCTTAGAAATCAAACTTTAAATATTCGAGATTTTAAAAATTTGTTAACTCAGAAACCATTTAATCAACCAATTTCATTCAAAATTTGTATATTATCATGTAAAATAAAATTCTTCAAACCAACGATGAAATAATAAAAATGAAATAATTAAATGAAATAATAAAAATAAATAAATACTTATTAAAATTTATTTGTTCTACTGAAATGTCTTTTGTTAAAGGGATATCTTCGTTGAAAAATTTTACAATTCAAAATTTTAATTAAATTAGAGCGTTTTCAAGTAATGGCGAAATACGTAAAAAGTAAAATTAACAGTAAGGAGTCAAATTTTTCAACTTCTTTCCTAATCAAAATATTGAGTCCATATTTTCTAGATTTGCGGCAATCCATATATTTTGAAATTCAAAATTCGAAATCTGGTAAAAAAAGGCATGTTTATTTAGAAATAGTACGTCTTTGTATCTCATTTATCAAATTAAATATCACCCGAGTTAATGAATTAACATATTTGAAGCTACTCTTTCAGCCTTTAAGATTAAGTCCTAGTATGTGAAGATCCTATCATATATACATATATATATATATATATATATATATATATATATATGTATATATATGTATATATATGTATATATATATATGTATATATACTGTATATATATGTATATATATGTATATATACTATATATATATATGTATATATACTTT